>NC_081416.1:68972647-69252647 GCF_949786415.1 Peromyscus eremicus | reverse complement strand
ACTCAGAATCTTCCTGGCATATAATGGAAGCACAGGTATTTACTGAAGGAATGAAGGAAGGCATCCTGACCCCAAGAACCGACATGCCTGTAAAGCTACTACTGTTTTGGTTTCCAAACTGTCCAGCTTCCCAGAAACAGGACAAAAGCAAATAAACACAGGTCTCTGGGAGCCGAACTGCCGCAAATACTTGTTTTATGCATGAAGCTTAGTGATGATGGAGACTGAGAAACATCAATGTGAAGTCCTCTAAGTCGGCAAACAGGACGTTTAATATGTGATGGGGGATAGATAGCTTCGGCTTGTCAGGGTTGAGCCAAACTAGCCAGAAATCTTTCAACCTGGAAGACCAAACTGATGTACCCAACCAGTGTCCGAGTCATGTTGAATTACCAGGAGAATCTGCAGTCTAGACAACACGCTGCCATTCTTTGCCATTCTGTTCTTTGCCAAACTTCCGTCTGTTACTTCGTTTGCATGCACGTTACCTCTGGGACGAGAAGGGACAGGCATGTCCTCTGTTGGGAAGCTAGACAGAGAAAGCTGCAAGAAGCTCCATGACCACCCTTGGGGAGGTAGAGTGAACTGGACAGGAACCCACACTCAGTTCTGCTGGAACCTAGCGAGACCCACATCCGCTGTGATACCCGATTCTTCCTGTCTCTAGCGAGCCTCTTGCTTGTGACAATCCTCATCCCCACCCCCACTCCATCCTCCTACTCTGTAAGTGGGGACCTCCACTTCATACCTCATCTCTCACCTTGGAAATAAACTTTCAGAGAGGCCGCCACAGTTCACCCCACCCAAACTCGTCACAGGACTCATGCCCTTCTTAGAACTTATCAATATTCATGATCAGAAGCTTATATTTCTGCATCTTTCAGTATCTGCTCATTTCAGTAGCTCTCCACTACACCAGGACACAGACCCTTTCTCCATTTCCTGACATAGCCCAGGCCATTGTCATCAGCCCTGGCCACACTGTATATGAAATCCTGTTTTGAAGTCCCAACCCCAGCTTCTGTGGACTCCAAGTCTCCTTTGCTAGCTAGTCCCAAATTGGGCAGGGTGTGGAGGTGGGGTGGGGAGGAAAGAGAAGAAGGTTGTTAGCTCTTTTGTGCTGGCTTTTCCTGCCAGGGTTTCCCCAGCAGTAACTGTCGTGTTTGATTCTTTCCCTAGCAGGTTATATGCTTTTCTTTTTCATTTCCTTTTCCACACTTTAAGAAGTCACCATTGCAGCCAGAGGGATGTGTGGGAGTCCCTGAACCTATGTCCCTGTTCAGGGCACCATCTGTGGGAGGCCAGCTCCCACCTTTTAAAGGGTTCCCATGAGGAGGAGAGAGGAATAAGAAACTTTCAGATAGAAAGATAGTGGAGAGGAGACAGCCGGAAACAGGATAGCTTCAGGAGGACCTGGATCAAAATCCACCGGCCCATACGTTTATTCAAAAGGGATTTTTATAACAATGCCTTGCTAGATCAAAGCACACTGCACAGCCAAGTGTAGACCCTTCCAAACACCTGGTAACCACGCCTGTGGTCAAATCATCTTCTGATGCAGCCCTGCTGGGTAAAGCCAACTCCGATTCTCTGACCCTGAGTAATTTACGCCTCCACGGGGATGGCCCTGTGATTAGGAGCACTTGCTACTCTTGTAGAGTACTGGAGTTTGATGCCTAGCACCCTTATGTGGCAGTTCACAATCACCTGTAACTTCAGCTCCAGGGGACCCTGAACCTCTCTTCTGGCCTCCTGGAGCACCCACAAGCACACACATTTACAAACACATAGACACACATATACACATAAAATTAAAAAAAAAATAATAAATCTGAAACCAAGCGATTGTGACCACAGCTCCTCAGGTTCAGAATCTGAGTTCTGCTGGGCATCTATTCCAAGGGCCAGTAGGGCAGGTCATAATCACCTCAAGGTCCATGCTCTCCCTCCCCAGGTGGGTTGTGGCTGCTCTAGTCAGGTGTGGGTCACTTCCCTGTCCTCTCCCTTTGCCCCTTCCCCAATGCTTGCCCAGCCTGTCTTCTGTCAGATTCTTCCTGTTAAAATAGAGGCTGTAGCTTCTCTCTTCTGACTGGACCCCTGCTGATGTAATCACCATGCTTAACATCTCCTGGTTTACATTTACCAGCTGCCTATTGTGCATCAAACTGTGGCAAGTATTTTCTGAGAATCCCTCCAAATCTCCCAGGCCTGTGAGCTAGGTGCAACTATTATCCTCAAATTATAAAAGGGATTGGGAGAAAGAGAAAGGTCTGGAACAACTGCCAAGACTTTGCTGCTACTAAAGAGCAGGATCGTGGCATTTCTGAATGGGTCAGTGACCTCTCTGGTTGAGGGACTAGAGCACACCATTGTGTAAATGGAGTCGTGACAGTCCATTTCACCTGGCCCACAGGCTTTGGTTGGGTTAGATCTAGTGTCTTGATATTTCTTGTATATCTGTGTGCATGTGTGCATGTGCTTATGTATGTGTGCAGGTGTGGGTATGTGGGTGACGATTGTGTGACTGGAGGCCAGAGGCCGATGTCAGCTGTCTTCCTCAACCATTCTCTACCTTATTTTTTTGAGACAAGGTCCCTCCCTGAACCTGGAGCCCACTGACTCAGCAAGACTGGCTGTCCAGCAAGACCCAGGAATCACCCTGTCTCTGCCTCTCCGGTGCTGGGTTACAGGTGCATGCGGTGATGTCCAGCCTTTTATCTGGGTTCTGGAGACCCCAACGCTGGGGTCCTTGCCCTTGCACAGCACACACTATATTGACTGAGCCAGCTCTGCAGTCCTTGGAGCCTGACTAATTCTGAGCGCTATGCTTTATGTCTTTTTTAGAGAGAGCACGGAAGGAAACAAGAAAGTCCCTGTCTCTAAATTGCAGTATGGTCTCTGTTTTTATTCCAGGTGCCTCCAAATGGCCGGAGAAGTGTTCCACCATGGTCAATAGAGGAGGCAGTGAAGTGACATGGCAGTGATGTGTGGCAGTGGGGTGACATGCAGTGACATGTTGCAGTGGAGTGACATGGCAGTGATGGGTTGCAGTGGGGTGACATGGCAGTGAAGTGTTGCAGTGGTGACATGGCAGTGAAGTGTTGCAGTGGGGTGACATGCAGTGAAGTGTTGCAGTGGTGACATGGCAGTGATGGGTTGCAGTGGAGTGACATGCAGTGATGTGTTGCTGTGGAGTGACATGGCAGTGATGGGTTGCAGTGGGGTGACATGGCAGTGATGGGTTGCAGTGGGGAGACATGGCAGTGAAGTGTTGCAGTGGTGACATGGCAGTGATGTGTGGCAGTGGGGTGACATGCAGTGATGTGTTGCAGTGGAGTGACATGGCAGTGATGTGTTGCAGTGGGGTGACATGCAGTGATGTGTTGCAGTGGAGTGACATGGCAGTGGTGGGTTGCAGTGGTGTGACATGCAGTGATGTGTTGCAGTGGAGTGACATGGCAGTGATGTGTGGCAGTGGGGTGACATGCAGTGATGTGTTGCAGTGGAGTGACATGGCAGTGATGTGTTGCAGTGGGGTGACATGCAGTGATGTGTTGCAGTGGAGTGACATGGCAGTGATGGGTTGCAGTGGGGTGACATGCAGTAATGTCTTGCAGTGGAGTGACATGCGGTGATGTCTTGCAGTGGAGTGACAAGGCAGTGATGTGTTGCAGTTGGCCAGTTCTTTGTACTTTTCCCTGCTGTACAAGACCCAGAAGAGCCACTGGGAAAGGCATCATGTTTCTGGGGCCATAATTTGGAGAGATGGGGCCTCAAAGTGCTGGGGAGTGCCCTGCTTTTTAGCAGAGCTCCGATTTTGGAGTAATGGTTATCAGGAGTTACGCTCTGCTCTTTGTCTGGGGTACTCTGGGACAGAAGAGGTTTTCCTCTACTCTGCAAGATAATTACTTCAATTCCCCTCATTCACATGGATGTTTAATTTTATAACATTGCTACTGGGCCCAGAAAAAAAAATCCCTCTAGAGCCCATTATTAACGTCTTGAAAATGGAAAGCGTAATCTCAGAACAAATAGCTAAAATAATATTTTGCCAGGGTTTTATTTTTCTGCATTGAGAAGGAGGAAGCTAGGCAGCCGCTGTCTGTCTCTCTTTATTTCTTTTAGGGTTTGGTATATTCAACTGAAAGGCTACAGAAATAAAGGAGACAAACCACAGCCTTGAAGTTCAGTGACTGTGCCCTTGACAGAGAGGCACCTTGCTCACCAATCCTGTGTACTTGGGTGGTTCCTGGATGGCATGCCTCAGTATTACCATGTACATCTGAGCTCAGACTTAGTGACTCATCTTAGTGACTCTGTCAAATCAGGAGCTCTCTCAAGATGCTACACCCATAGTCAAAGCCAGGATGGGCATTATATCACACCGTTCCACTTGCTGAGGCTTCTGGCCACTGAGCAGTTTTGGACCCATGTTCTCAGCTTCAGCACTGAGTGTCTGTATCTACTTCAGCCCAGAGCCCAGGGTAGTGTAGTTCACATCACCGGGGGAGTGGACAAAGGAACAGTAGCTGTCCCCTTCCCTCAGTTCCTGTGCTGTCTGCCTTGGGTCAGTGCATTGTAAGTCGTGGCACTGATGGGCGAATTTGTGCCGGGGCTTCCTGTGCCCATGTGTCACCCTCAGAATGAGTGCTTGGTGAGTTTTCCTGCAGCCATGGTGACTCAGAGCACTTCAAGGACACTTGTCATGTCACTGACCGGACTTAATCCTGGCTGGGCAGCTGTCTTCAAGTGATCAATTTCAGCATACCATTTTAATACTGCACAGTTCTGTTTCATAAGCAATCATAAGGAAGCAGTTTATAAAGTATGAGTAATAATTTATTGGCACGGGAGGCTCTAGCTTTGAGTCTTATTCCAAAATATGCATTAAAACTATAGGACAGAAATGCAATTTAAAATTTAAATAATGGGGCTAGAATGATGGCTAAGCAGATGAGAATGCTTGTTGTGCACGTATAAAGACCTGAGTTCAAATCCCAGCTAGGCATGCCCGCTAACACACCGTAACCTCAGGCAGAGTGGGGAGAGACAAGAAAGAGGCCCACTTGACTTTCTGGCTGCTAACTCAGCACAAGGCTCACTGAGGAGCCCCTGCCTCAAGGGAATAGACAGAACGATAAAGCAAGACAACTGACATCCTCCTCTGTCTTCCACGCATGCACACCCCCAACCCACACTCAGTAAAAAAATAAATAATGATAATTTAAAATAAATCCACTAGTTGTTTTGTTTTTTGTTTTTTGAACTCGTTGAACACTGTAATGATTACATTTGAGAGCAGGGCCTGCGGTGATTGTATGCTTGCCCAGCAAGAGTGTGGCCCTGAGTCCAATCCCTAGTACCACAAAACTAATTCAACACAATTCACGAGTCGACGCTGGCACTTATCCTGGCATTCCAGGTCCCATTCCAGAACCCCCGGGTGGTTTGTTAGACCCATCAGAGGTGATGTGGGAACCTTCCAAGGCTACAGTGAGCTGGAGCTGAAGCAGCCCCTGGACACGGAAGTTGAGAGGAACCAGGTGGACCATGCCCCTGGGACAAGTGGTGAACACCCACGCTCGTCTTAATTACATCTGTGGCTTAATGTACTGATTTGTTGGATACTAGAGTCAGTGCCCTGCGCCTGCGCTCCTCCCTCCTCCTCCTGCGCTCCTCCCTCCTCACCCCTCCTCCCATCCCAAGCCTCCTCTGCTCACACTTCAGGCTTTATTTCACATGCTCACTGCACTCAGCCCCGAGCTCAGGTGCTTGGAATCCCCCATTACTATCCCTCGGGTTCTTTATT
Organism: Peromyscus eremicus; assembly: GCF_949786415.1. Taxonomy (NCBI): domain Eukaryota; kingdom Metazoa; phylum Chordata; class Mammalia; order Rodentia; family Cricetidae; genus Peromyscus; species Peromyscus eremicus. Next base: position 69,246,838 of record NC_081416.1, on the reverse strand, counting down.
GCTTTTTTATTTGCTCGTCATCCCACAGTCCAGTTGTTTTTTGTGGCCAGGTGGACTATAAAATACTCTGATAACAAGTTCACACTGAGAGTCGGTGATGGGCTCAATCAGTAACAAGCACAGACTCTCCGTAACCAGCGTGTCCCCAAACCAAAGCTCTCAGAACTGCGACACATTCTGGTCCTTTTCTCCTCCTTGTTCTTCTGGTTCACTGCTTAGAGAATAGCTCCTTTCATGCTCACAATTTTTCTTTTAAATACTCAAGCCTTTTCCACCCTTGCTTCTTAATTACCTCTTTTCTCTAAAGGTATTTTAATCTATTGCTATGCATTTAATATTATTTCTGTCTACATTAACTCTCATAAATATGAAATAAAGTTGGTCTCTGTGGAACGCCTTCATTAACATGTCACGTTCTGCTGTATCTTCAGGGCGCACCTCCCAGGCTTGGTACCCGGGTGGGGAGTGGTGTCAGCTCACGATACAGTCCGTGGGGTCAAAGTGTCTGTGGGTCTCAAGCTGTAACCTTTGACCTCTCTGGGCCTTAGTTTTCCATTTTATTTGTTGTATGGACTAGTGACAGGTCCTTTCTCCTTCCTTGGGGCTTTCCTGAGGATGGCATGAGAAGGCTGTGTGAGCACCTGGCTCACAATGGCTTGGGCATTACAGTTTGTGCCCTCCTCTCTCTGAGTATTCTGTCCCCAGATAACAGCTCAGACCTTGCCTCTCCCTGTCAGCTTCTCCTTGTCTGGAGGAAGAATACTTAACTGCCCTTTGCCTCTGCCTGCTCTGAGGGCCAAACCATGAAAGCCCAATGAAGCTGTCCCTGAGCTGGTGGCCTCTGCTTTGGAAGTGAGTGTCGTTCCCAAATGCTCCAGTTCAGTATCGAAGCTATTTTTAAGCTTGTGTTGACTCAATAACAACCCAATTTTCACCTAATTTCTTAACCAAATTTGATTTTTTTTTCTTCTTCTTCTTTTGGTGTATATACCTGTGAGTGGAGGTGTTCATGTAGTGTGGAGGTCAGAGTACAATCTTGGGCATTGGTTCTTGGACATTCCATCTTTTTGTTCGACACAGGTCCCTTATTGGCCTAGAAGCTGCCGAGGCTACCTTAGCTAGTCCACAAGCCTCCGGGAACCCAGGTGTCCCCACCTAATCTTGCTGTCACTAAAATGATAGGTACATACTCTTACCTGGCTTTTGTACAGGTTCTGAGGATTTGAACTCAGGTCTGAACATCTCCCCAGCCCCGATTTTGCTTTTAAGTTTATTTTCCAAAAGCATACACATGACTTCTATAACCATTGGCCAGATTTTGGAATGCACCAGGCCAGAGTCAAGAGTAATATCATAGCTTTTTTTTCTTTATAAAACACATATAACTTATAAACTGTTTGCCAGTCAAAACCAGAGATACTCAACAGGCATTCTCAACTCTAAGTCCTGAGCCATGGGTGATATTTTCACACATTTTACAGATCAAGAAACTGAGGCTCAGAGAGGCTAAAAGTCTTTAAGTGGTGACTGGCATGCTGTTGAAAGTTTGCCACTTCCCGCGGTCACAAACCTTCTCCTAATACCATGCTCTGCAGGCAGACTGCATCTCTGTCCTCCCCGGGTTCCCCGCGGACTGGGACTGTCTGGCCCCTCACTTTCCACAGCCACCTGGAATCCTAGTGCCTTAGTCAGGATATGCCAACAGAAGGAAGCAGAATATCAGCTCTGTGAAAAGAAGATGAAGAATTTGTCTTCTGGAACCATTTTCTCTCTGAGTCCCTGCCATGCTGGTCACCAGCTCTCTAAGGACAGTGGCCCTTCTAGAGCACATCAATCTTATTTTGCTTAAATCTGGGAATTGTTGCATCTGAATTTATTCAATTAAAAGTAATAAAGTTGAGGTCTTTCACCCTTCCACTGCATTTTTCTTTAAGATGTCTTGCTCCCTTTTGAATAGAAAGGACCTTGAGATGATGATGAGCAGATAACGCATCAGTAGGACTTGAAATCTATGATCCCAGATAACCACACATTTACAATACGCCCATCCATTTCTAAATGTTATTTGAGGTGACTCACAGCAACGAATATGTAGATGCCCACGTGCCTGGGGATGGCACTGCCCGAAGTGGGCCGGGCTCTCCTATGTCAATCAGCAATAAAAAAAATGCCCTACAGACATGATCATGGGCCAATCTGGTGGAGGCAGTTCCTCAGCTGAGATTCCCTCTTCCCAGGTATGTACAGGTTTGTGTCAAATCGCAAGAACTAATTATGATAGCAGAATGAATTGTGATTCTCTAACTTTACCCAGAACAAACCATTCCTTCCCAACAGTTCTTCTTTCAGGGATTATTACAGAGAGGAGAAAAGTAACTAATGAAGGTGTTCAGATGTTTGAGGACACAGGCCTGTCTGCGTTAAGGTGACTGACTACCTTAACACATAGTTCAGTGCATAGCACTCTATGAAGGTTTGCTGCCTAGGAGCAACAGGTTAGGCCATGCTGTTAGGTGTGTAGGGTTCTGTACCGTGTAGGCCTGTGTAAGTCTGCCCAGTTGGTGTTCACACCGTAGTGAAACCTCCTGACAATATGCCTATCAGAACATATTCCCATTACTAAGGGATGCGTGAACTATTTATTTCATCAAAGCCTCCCAGCTGTCAATTCCTGGGTTCAAGATGGGATAACGACTTGGTGCCTGTGAGAATTTGCCAGATGTCTCAGCCTCTGCAGGTTCTGAGACACACTGCCCTCAGGACTGGCTCACAGAGCTGCACAAAACTCCATGGCACAGTGCTCCACCTCAGGAAGCTTCTCCCAGACCTGGCCTCTGGTCCACTTGCTCCCTGCTCTTCCTGTTCACTGAGGTGAGTCTACCCTGCTGGACCCTTTGCTCATCTTCTTCCCATCCCTCTGGCCTGGTCATCTTCCTTCCTGTCATACTCCCTGGCCTAGCTGCTCCCAGAAATATGGCTCCTTTGGTGACAGGACATCTCTGAGTAGCACATGGTCACCCACTTGTTGACCTTTATCACCCAAGTGGGCCTTGGTTGATCCATCTGTCAACTGCCAACCATTTCTCCTTTTCTCAGGGCCACCAGCTCTCTCCATCTGCTCCCAAGAGTGACATGTTTATTGTAGTGACACACTGAGGATGTGCTGAATGAGTGAATGATAATCAGCATCACCCAGGACCACATCACATCACCAGGATAACTGACAGATAACTGGTAGATGCCAGAGGCAGGCTAGACACCCAAAGCCACACACTTATAAGAGGCAGACATTGTTGAAGTGTGACCCTTTTCCTCCTTGGCAGGTTGTGTGCAAACAAGGCTGGGCTCTGAGTGTGCTACACAGCCTAAGCTGCTTTCCAGCCTGGATTCCATGCGGACGGTGCCTCCTGAAGATGTGTAGACACTCAGTACTGCTCTGCTCTGGTCATCTGGGCTTTTTCAGTGAGGGCACTGGCTATGTTTTCTTGCCCTGGTGCTACCACCAAGGACATATCCTTCTAGGGCCTAGCCAGCTGGTCCCCATTAGATGACCACCAAGATCTGAGCAGGACCAAGCCTGACTCTTCACAAGCTGTCTCTGCCCTGGGAAGCCACAATGGAAGATTCCATGAGTGTCACACTCGGCTTCCTTAGAACGCCTGTTCAACAGATTGTTTGGATGGCAACATCACAAATCCATTTTGTGAAAAGCCAATGATATTTGCACCCAAGAATTCAATAATGGGACATAAAACTCAGGGAAAGAGATAATCAAATTGTCTATCCAGAGTGGAGTTAAAATTGTCATAAACATTGATCCTTCATTGCAGGGGACAGGAATAATAAACAGTTACTGAAATTGCATAGCTGCAGAGATTTCATTCTCTAATTGTCAAGAAGCATTACACATCGAGCATTTATTTTGCAGCAGAGGAAGGCACCGACAGGCTTTGGTTGCATTCCGTCACTGGAGGTTGTCCCTAATTGTCATGCATCGTTTGCAGCAAGGTTACTGAGAAAAATTGTTTGCATTTATTAATCAAAAGGAGTCAAAGACACACAAAGATATCATCAAGGCTCCCTTGTGCGAGGGGGAGGCTGACAGGGAACATTCCTGATGAAGTGTTTGCAGAGGGCTCACAATCTGTTCAGGGCCCTTTTTCTTTGCAGGTGCAAAACCTTTCTATCCGAAACATCAAAGAAACAATTGAGAATTAAACAGAGTAAACATCGAGATGCAGGTTTCAATCTTCCAGTTTTTGAAGACAATGGGAGAGGTATAATTAATTTCCAGGCAATATTTGTGTGCTTTCAAAATTCATTTGTGCACATTAGCATCTCATTAGCCGAGTAGTAAGCACGGCTGCTCCTTCCCCCCTCTTAGGCACCTTTTGTTTTTCGAAAAATTAGAAAGTTGAACTACTCCTAAGATGTCTTTTACTCCAAAGCATCCGTGCATGGATAATTATCTTGTGTGGCTTGTTTGATCAGTTGAATGAGTCAGAACTGCTGGAGTAAAGACGGGAAGCCGGAAATAGGTTCAGAAAAAACAAGTCCTGCGTTGTACGTAATGCTAAGAACTGCAGAAGCATGGTGGTTTGAATCAGAAATGCCCCCCCCCCCCCCACAGTCTTGGACATTCGAATACTTGGTCCCTGTCTGGGAGGCTTACTGAGGTGTGACCTTGGAGGAAGTACGTCCTTAGGGGTGGGTTTTGAGGTTTAAAAGCTTGGGCCATTTTGAATGTGGTCTCCTGGTTTCTTGCTTGTGGCTCAAGATGTGAGCTCCCAGCTGCGGCTCTGGCTGCCATATTCTCACCCTGTCGTGGTGGACTCCCCAGGCACTGTAACCCCAAATCAACTTTCTCTCCTATGAATTGCCTTGGTCATGACATGCTATCCCATCACCGTCTGCGGTCAGAGTGGTGACAGGAGTCTTAGTTACCTGTTTTGTTGCTGTGACAAAATGTCTGTCAAAAGCAACGTAAGAAATAGAGAATTGATTTGGGCTCACAGTTCCAGGGGACAGATCGCTCCAGGGAGGTTGTGGTGGTAGCCGGCCACGTATCTGCCTGTAACACCTGTGCTAGAGTGGGGGATGGAGACGAGAGGATCCTGTGGACTCACTGCACTAGCCAGCCAGTTTAGACAGAAAGGCAAGCTTTACGTTCCGTAAGAGACCCTGTCTCAGAAACTAAGGTGGAGAAGCATCTAAGGAAGGCATCCTGACGTCAGCCTCTGGCTTCCTTCCACATGCGCCTGTACAAGTAAGTGCTCACACACACACACACACACACACACACACACACACACACACAACACTTGAATAACTAAATGAGGGCCATAGAGATGGCTCTGTGGTTAAGAGCACTTGCTGCTCTTGCAGAAGACATAGTTTTAGTTTTCAAGCACTCACATGGTAGCTTACAACCATCCATAACTCCAGTTCCAGGGGATCTGATGACCTCCGCAGGCACCAGGCATACATGTGGTGCACATGCACACAAGCAGACAATACATATATGTATAATATAAAATAAAGAATCTTAAAAAAATGAAACAAGGGTGGAGAACAGCAACATGTTAAAGGTGGCCTACCTTAACAATATTAAAATACATTGCTTGGCAGCAGGAAGGTCAGAAAGCCATTTTGCTCTTTGTGTTAGTGCAGAGGACACTAACCCAGATCACAGAAAGCCAGGTTTCTACAAAATTACAGAAAACTCTGCTGAAGAGTAATTTTCTCTTCCTGTGGGGCTCTCTTTGGGTGTGTGTGAGCTCCGGGTCACCTGTGTGGCTGGCTGCTTTGGTGTGCTTCTGTGTCCTGTGCAGGCTCGGGGATGCTCAGGTCTCTAGCTCCTGACATGCCACCTCACACTGTCCCTTGGAAGTGCGCCACTTCCAAGCGGCAGGTAAAGAACATGCTGAAAGGCCCTGTGATTTACTTGTTTGTGTTGTCTTGGTGGCTGGATTTGATGCCAGGGACCAGGCAGAAAACACAGCTTTGGAGCTGGAGAAGCCGGAGGTCCAGAATACTCACAGCTGGGAGAGCAGAGACAGCCTGGGAGGTTCCCTAGACAATAGGGAGCATATGCTTGGTGTGTGCTGGAATGGAGGCAAGTCTCCAGTAGCTTGGTTTATTTACCAGGTCAATAATTTCAGTGCCGCTTTTCAAAGATTTCCTTCGGAGAGGAGAGCAGCAGTTCCCCTCAGATGTGGAGTTAAAGGACATTTACTAAGAACTGCTGCTTTGCTTCAGAGAGCCCGAGGCCACATGCTGACCAAGGACAACCTCTCTTCAACACAGAGCACAGGGATGGGAACTGCAAAGGAAACAAAATGGATAGTGCCCCAAGTCCTTTCGCCTGCTGAGACTCGAAAACCGGTCCATTCTGAGGGGATTAAATCTTTTCTATTCGGCTAAAGAACACAAGATTCTTGTCTTCTCCTTTTGTGATTTAACATGGCTTGCTACGTGACCGAAGGCGAAGATATGAATGCATTCAGTCATCTTACAGGAAATATTTAGTGAGTAGCTATGCAACAAGTCCTGAGCTCATGTCTAGATGTGAAGATGAAAATACTCGGTCCTTCATCTCAGGAGCACAGCCTCGGAAAGAGGCACAGGCAGCAGGGAAGACCACTCCTTTACAGCAAGCAGGCTGGACGTCTCCTGAAATGTGTAGGTACACTCCCAGCTCAGAGGAGCTTGTGCCATTGTCTCCATCTTCCAGGTCACTCACAGAGATGCACATGCTCGAGCATTTTGTCTTCATGGGGCATGGACATTTACCACGAGACACAGCACAAAACTAATGATAGCAGTTCTTAATGACTGTGGCTAATACTGCAACACATGGAACGGGGCTTGTTTTATTCATACCCATGTCTCCAGCTTAGAATAGTGCCAATATGTAAAACCAGTTACTTCATAACAAGTCAGTTCAACAGGAGCCTAAATATGTACAACAGCCATAACTAGAGGAAACATATGTTTTAAGTCTGATATAAAAGAAAGAAATGGCACTCACAAATGTTACAGTTAATCTTTGAGTTAAAGCTTTGAGCTAACTGAGATTATGTCCTGACAAATCCACAAGTCAAAAGGCCTAATTAGACTGCCTCTCCTAGTCACTGTTCTGTGCCTGTGAAGAGACCTCATGACCAAGGAAACTCTTATAAAGAAAAGCATTTAATTAGGGACTTGCATACAGTTTTAGAGGGTTAGTCCATGAACATCATGATGGGAAGCAGACAGGTATGGCACTGGAGAAGTAGCTGAGAGCTTTGCATCATTATCCACAGTTAGCAGGCAGAGAGAGAGAGAGAGAGAGAGAGAGAGAGAGAGAGAGAGAGAGAGAGAGAGAGAAGAGAGAAGAGAGGAGAGGAGAGAAGGGGGGGTCTGGCATGGGCTTTGAAGAAAGTCCACTCACTCTCAGTGACACACCTCCTCCAAGGCCACACCTCCTAATTCTTTCCAAACAGTTTCACTAACTGGGGACTAAACATTCAAACATATGAGCCCATAGGGCCATTCTCATCCCAACCATCACATCCTCCAAGTGTCCTAGTCCCACAACAGAGTACCTCCAGGGCATCACTTGTTCCAACTCTCGATTGGCCTGACTGTGAGTTACATTATTGCTGTCCTGCCACCCAGTTTGGAGAGAGAATCATCTGGAACATTTCCAGGCAGGACAAGATCAGAATCCAAAATTCAAAATGTGACATATATAATGCAGAAACTTGTATGCTACGTAACTCATTCATCAGACGTTTGGATTTGCAGAGCGCTTGTCTGTCTTTCTCTTCTGTTTCTTGTAGAACGTGTATGCAAGCTCAAAGTGGAAACAGGATTGGCGGTCACCAGAGAGGTGTCACCTACGTATGGCAGGATTGCGAGTGGATTAAAACAAAATCCTACCCAAGCCTTGGATATTTGAACATTTCAAATTCCAAGCTAATGGCTCTGACACAGAGGTGCCCTGAGCTTTCGCAGTCCAGCCCTTCACGGACCTTCACCAGGCCTGATCTTGAGCTGGCCAGAAAGGGGCTCCCACGGCACACAGCCAGGAGAGGCATCTGACAAGAAGTTGGGAGGGCTTCCTCCAATCAGCAGCTTCAGCCCTCGATGCACTATCATGTCCAAAGAACCTTGATGTGCCATCATGTCCGAAGAAGAACATTTTTAAGTTGCTGTGTTTCTAATACAGAGATGAAAAACAGGGACTTTTTTAAATTAAATATTTATCTCATTAATAAACACGAGATAATCATGGCGTTTTTATTGAATTAACTTTTCCATTTGGGTCCGTGCACATTTCGCAGATACACTCTTCTGTTGATGTGAAAAGACTTAATTACAAAATCACAATAGTGATTCTCGTCTGCATGAGAATGAAGCCAGTGAAATTGCTTTTCTCCCCCAAGTGCTTGTTGCTACAAAGAAACACAATAGAATATGACAGTTCCCGGAGACTCACCAATTGTTTTTGGATGAAGTTTGGGGGATTACATGCAATTATCCAACAGCACGTTTTTTTCCATGACCATCCATGTTCAGGGACTTATTTTAAAATAAAATGGAATCCAAACCACGGAAGAAATGCCACCATGATAACAAATGTCTGTTATGCCTCTGTCCTCATTATATGGCTGCACAAGACAGTGGTGTGTCTAGGTCAGAAATGAGCCCGATTAAAGCCTCAGACTGTCAACAGGAGGCAGGCATCTCAACCTGCTAGTTCACTCTGTAGAGGAACTCTCTGTGGGACATGACACCTGCTTGAGCCTCCTTTTTATGTCCCAAATGGTCATTGTTCTTCTTTCCAGCCTAGCCTGACAAAGTGAAGTATTAGAACTGTGACATCTGGTGAACTGGAACTATGCAGGCCTTGCCAGTGATGGCACCATCCTGGCTCCTTGCTCAGGTCTCCAGGCCATGGCAGATAGGTCCGCACATGGCTTCTCACTGACAAGAACCAAGAGCCCATGCTGCAGAAGGCCTCACAGGCAGTGCTCTATTGGATGGTAGGAGCAGATGAGGGGTGTGGACAGTTCTCAGACTTCGGTGTGAGATGAGACCTGAGGTTGTGTAATGTGGCGGTGTACTCTACCGTCTAAACTAAGCCTCTCAGAGGCAGTCTCCAACTCCGTCTGTCTGTCTTCAAGTCCTGGCCTTCAGCTCTTGCATCTATTTGCCCTTGCTACAAAGGGACCTTTGCAGTATCCTGCCCTTTGTGCTTGAATTGAAGTCTGCATTCAGGAAATCTCGCAGCCACAGTACTCCCTCCTTGGCCGCTCTAGGGCTCAGGGCTTGTGTTTTCATTTCCCAACTTCATTATGGTTACTTGTCCAGCCCTGGATTCCATTTTTTCATGGAAGTGTGGAAGCCCACCATTTGTTCCCGAAGCTCCTTTCCAGCTGCTTCCACGGCATCTGCATTTTGCTGGAATCTTCCTCTGGCAGTCATGGACAGATCCTTTGGAATGGTCACTGCTGGGATGCTTTCTGATTTGTCTCTCTTCTGTCCCACCTTCCTAGCGGGATACCCCAACCCCCCAGAATCTGCACTGAGATCTGTAGGCTTAAGTGGCCCCTCATGGCCACCAGTGATGACAGAATTCCTTTGACTTGTCTCCCACATCATCCTAGGAATCAAGACAGCCGCTGGCCACTCTGGTATGCTGCCCCCATCTCAGAAGAGTGTCCCTAGAGAGGTGTTTCAGGAAAGAACTTTATCTGATCACTACAGGCAATGATCAAAGGAAACTAATTCCGCTGTGTTTGTTACAACAACATCAGTCAGAGAAGTCAGGGACAGAGTCTCCAGAGGAGCGTAAAGTATGCAATAAAGGGTGATGTATAATTAATGAGCATCACGTCCCCACATAACACTTTCAGGCCCAAACAGAGAGCAGGCAGAAGCTGGTTGCCTCTTACTTTGTGTGTAAGAGGAAACAGGGAGAGAGGGTGAACTATTTTTCTGAAGGAAACCACCATAGAAAAAAGAACCCACTGATGTTGAAATGTGGTTATGATGTAGTTGTCAATCTAAATCTCCATATCTGGTCTCCACCCATCTATCCGAGACAACCACCTGGAACATCTGTTCTTTGGTTCACAGCGCTGGGAATCCCAGCGCTGTCAAAGTCACACGGGAGCCCTGTTGGATTGCTTGCAGGTGGTGCCGTGGTCCAGTCACACTGTTCTGTCTCTACCCCAGTTCTGCAGCCACTGAATTTATGTATCTTTTTGAAAGGGTCAGGTTAACAGCCAGAAGGATGAGGCATGGATGACATAGTAACACATATGGCATGGGCCAACCACTCCTAAACAGTTTCTCTAGTAATGAAATTATAATCACGCTCCATTTTCACTCTGACACAGAATGAGTTACCCATTCCAATTGCTCATTATTTGTCAGCTTTGACTTGAAAGGTCTATTTTTAAAGAGTGTGTGTGTGTGTGTGTGTGTGTGTGTGTGTGTGTGTGTGAAGATATATGCATGCATGTGAGTGGCCTCAGTGGCCAGAAGAGGGTGTCAGACCCTCTGGAGTTTGAGCTATAAGTGATTGTGAGCTACCCATTGTGGGGACTAGGAACAGAACCTGTGTTCTCTGCAGGAGCAAGAAATGCCTTTTTTTTTTTTTTTTTTTTGGTTTTTTGAGACAGGGTTTCTCTGTGTAGCTTTGCAACTTTCCAACTTTCCTGGAACTCACTTGGTAGTCCAGGCTGGCCTCGAACTCACAGAGATCTGCCTGACTCTGCCTCCCGAGTGCTGGGATTAAAGGCGTGCGCCACCACCGCCCGGCAAGAAATGCTCTTAACCACTGAACCATCTCTCCATTTCCTAAAAGATCTATTTAAAAAATAGTTTATTTTTAAAAATCATATACATTCCCAGCACTTGGGAGGCAGAGCCAGGCGGATCTCTGTGAGTTCGAGGCCAGCCTGGGTTACCAAGTGAGTCCCAGGAAAGGCGCAAAGCTACACAGAGAAACCCTGTCTTGAAAAACAAAAAAAAAAAAACAAAAAAAAACAAAAACAAAACAAAACAAAAAAAAATCATATACATCCTTAAAGTGAGATAAGCTGAATATATTTGACAGGATATCTCTCTCTCTCTCTCTCTCTCTCTCTCTCTCTCTGTGTCTCTGTCTCTGTCTCTGTCTCTGTCTCTGTCTCCCTCTTTTGTTCTTTCATTCTTTCTGTATTTCTTGTTGACTGGGTCTCAGGTAGTCCAGGTTGGCTTCAAACTTACTGCATAGCTGAGGATAACCTTGAACATCTGGTCCTCCTATTCCTGAGTGCTGAAATTATAAGGGTGGACACCCAATTTATGCAGTATTGGGGATCAAAGTCTAGTGCTTCATGCATGCTAGGTGGGGACTCTACCCACTGAGCCACATGCCCAGCCCCAGAATGGTTTATGTAAGTTATAAAAAAAAAAAATTGGATTTCCTGAAGGGGTCGCAGACGGAGCTGTCTCATCAGGCATGGGAAGAGGACACATGCCCGTAGAAACCACAGCAAACACCAGCTTCTGCTCGCACCTGTGAAAGAAAGTTTTAGGAAATACACACATTGAATTGTATTCCATATTTGAGCTTTCTTTTCATCTTTCTGTTTTAAAACCAATTCTAGGTGGACATGAGCTAACAGAACCAGTTTTTTTTTTTTTACTTCCACATCTTCATTATTTCAGCAATTCCCAGCCTGGGATCGCTGAGCTGTGCGTGTGTGGTGTCTGCTTATGTACGGGAATCGCTGAGCTGCGCGTGTGTGGTGTCTGCTTATGTACGGGGATCGCTGAGCTGCGCGTGTGTGGTATCTGCTTATGTAGCTCTAACTTGAGTCCTTGGGAGTTGAAGTTTTCATTTGTTCTCTTCTCTCCACCAGAGGAAAATTTCTCAAGTGTAAGAACCTATTTCTGCTCAGCCTAATAATCAAACATACCTCTTAAGTGACTAATCATATCCAGTGCTGAGCCAAAGGAATGGGAAAGAGCTTCCAAAACTCCATTGTGCCTCTCCTTGATGTCTCAGAGCTTGCTCTCTGTGAGTGCCATCTCCAGCCCTGTCTGTCACACCTCGGGAGTGTGTGAAGTGCTTCTTACTATTTCACAGAATCCCACAGAAGCCCCTGAGGCCATTTTAATCATTATGTCTTCTTTGCAGATAGGAAATGGAGTAGAGAGAGAGAGAGTCAAGTGCTTTGTCAAGGTAACTCAGGTACAACACACAGCCTTGGGCTCTGCAGCAACCCTGGTTGTCTGCAGTGTGGCTACAGAAAGTTAATCCTGGGTCAGGGAGTGGCTCATGGGGACCCTACTTTTCCCTGTGGAACTGTTAGCTCCTGATGGATTCTAGGGGAGAGGCAGTCATGGTCTTCTGCTGTGTATCCACTGTTGAGCACCCCCAGGCTCCAGTGGTTGATTCTAAACATTTGGCCTTACAGATGGCCCTGGTTAAACTCAGTGGATCACACAAAAAAGACATGTGTGGGTGTGGTGATTTGAATGAGATTATCTCCCACAGCCTCAGGTGTTTGAACACGTGGTCTCCAGTTGGTGGTGCTGTTTGGGGAGGTCTAAATGGTGAAGCCATCTTGATGACAGAAGTACGTCACTGGGGGTGGGCCCTGAGAGTTTATGGCCTCACCCTGCTTCCAGTTTTCTCTCTGTGCTTGAGTTTGAGGCTGAACATGTGATCTCTGAACATGTGATCTCTGAACATGTGATCTCTGAGCATGTGATCCCTGTCTGGCCACCTGCTGCCATGCTTTTCCCGCTGTGATGGACTCTTATCCCCGGAACTGTAAGCTGAGATAAGTTTTATCATAAAAGCAAAACCTTGTTAATAGAGTAGGAAAGTGACTTGTAGGGAGGAGGAGGGATCTACAGGGGTGGGAGGGGAGAGACGAGAGGGAAGGAGGGGAGAGTAATCAAAATGTATTGTAAACATGAATGAAATCCTCATAGGACAAATTATAAAACTACACACACACACACACACACACACACACACACACACACACACACATATAAAATGTTCCGTGCTCCATAGTGCCTGCTGAAGACCACACTGTATGAGACCTTTACAGTTGCAGCACACCCAGAATCCTTGCGCGGGTGTCCTCTCTCCTTACACACAACACTCTCACTCCACTTTTAACATGTGAGACAGCTACAGAGCCATTCTTCTGGTCCCAAACCCTTGATGTAAGAAGAAAACATTAGGTAAAAACAACTAGTATTGAGAAGAAAATGAATGTGGTTCCTAGATAAGAGAAAGCAGACAGATGGAGTTAATGGAGGGAGTTTTGGAGGGAGTCCTGGAAGTGGTGGTCACTGCTCAGACACCTATAGGTCTACTTGACATCAACAATGAATGAGGCCATGAGATTCTGGAACCACATGGTTTTATAAGCCTGATCTAATGTTTAATGTAAACATTTTAAACCAAAACAGAGAATAAACACTCTTCAAACAGCCACAAAGCAATCTCAAAAACAGAATAGGACTCAAGCCAAGCGTAAAAATGCCAAGAAATTCCAAGGGGGAAGCATTTTAGTGGTCACCTTTGATGCCTGTGCAGCAACGACAATAGAAACTAATGTCAGGGTGCAGGGCTGAGGGCAGGGCTTGGTGGGGAGGGTGCTGGATTAGCATGCATGAAGCCCAGGTTCAATTCATAGTACTGTAGAAACTGGGCATCATGCTGCATGACTGTAGACCCCAGCACTTGGTGAGTATGTGAAGGTGAAGGCAAAAGCATCAGAAGTTCAAAGTCATCCTTAGCTACATAGTAAGTTTGAGGCCAGCCTGCCTCAGTGGAAAAGGGAGAGATTTGGGGGTGTGTATTGGGGGGGTGGTCTTTGGAAATGGGTGGCTATGGTTTGAATATGTCTCCCAGAGTGTGTGTGCTAGAAACTCGATGCAGGACAGCAATACTGGGAGGTGGGGCCTGTGAGGGGTGTCTGTGTCATGAAAGCTCCTCCCCTACAAATAGGTCCATTGTTGCTATTTCAGGAGGGGATGTGTTATCTCCAAGAGTCTAATTGTTACAAAAACGAGTGTGGCTCCTCTTGCTGGTTCTGGCTTTCTGAGGCCGACTGATGCATAGTGAAGGCTCTGACATGGCTTTTGGACCTTGCCCTCAGCAGCCTCTAGAGCCATAAGAAATGCATTTTTTCTTTGTAAATTACCCAGATTGTGGTATTCTTGTACAGCAGCATAGAGCAGACTAAGATAAGAGTACATCAATTTTATTGAATCCAGTATCTATAGTTGCATTAGAAGTGAGCAAGGCGTGCCATGTTTAAGAACACAAGCAAAGACAGGATGGACCAGACAGACTGAAACTGAGGTCCTTCTTTCCTAGTGTCTGGCTTTGTTTTCTCTAACAAGCTTCCTAGGACCTTCCAGTGACCCACCTTAACACCAAGTGATTTGTGGTAGAAAGTCCAGACAACACTTGACCCTACCCGTTGAGGTCATTGACCCTTCCCTACAATCCTGTCTCCACCCAGGCTGGGCCCAGCTCCAAGAGATAAACAGCCATCTTCCACTCACCTAGGTTCTGCAGTTGATGTAACTTTTCAATGTCAAGTGTCTAGTTTTGATCCTTCAGCTGTGATTGTTATTTCTAATTTTTAAGTATTGAAACCAAAGTCTGATTTATCCCGGGTCACAGCTGAGTACGGTTTGCTTTCTCATGTTCTAAAGGACATGGAAGGGTCTATGAAAATAAGTGAGCAAGCTCACATCTATTGTGCTCTACACTGGCCATGTGGCTTCATATTTTATAGCTATAACTTCATTAGATCCCCATGGGAACTTCCCAAGGATATTTGCAATCTCCACAAATCTTCTGTACCAAAAAGGAAGCCATCTGGTAGTTTGCTCAAAGTCACGTGGCCAGCAAGCAGAGGTGCCAGCATCTGAACCCAGGTCAGAGGTCAGGGCTCATGCTCTTTTTCCACCGCCCCTCCCCTGAACTCTGAGTGTCAACTTAACCTTCAGAGTCACACAGGCAGGTAGGACCGTCACTGTACTTTGTTGGCCCCTGGGGGTGTCCTCGAGAAGAACTCTGCTTTTCTAATTTTAAAGTGATATTTATGAGATTAACTAAGCTAGGGAACTATTTAAGAAAGAAAAATGCTATTGATTGCTTAGTAGCTGCTGTGTAAATCACCCTGGGACATAGATCGTTCATGGCTTTAAAGAACAGAAGTCAAACAGCTAATGATAGGACCCAGCAGAAGGCAGCAGGAGAGGCCCACAGTACAGATGCTTAGAAAATACATCACCGGCTCAGTAGGAGTCAGCTCCATGGGTCTATTTTTTTTTTTTAATAAAACATCACAATCAGTTAGTTTTAGAGAAAATCTAGGAGAGAGACGGTCTTAAATTCTACAAGCTAACCATACTCATGCTATAAAGCACAAATCACCTAGATTAACTTGCGGTGGACCTTAGTCTGCAGGATATCAATTTATTGATTTAACAAATAGGTTTGTTGATAGAAGCAGCCCATAGGTACCTTCATACAGCCAAATGAATATCTTCAATATTTGACCATAATACCTACTTCGGCTTTTGTTACCAATTTTACTGCTATAAATTAAAAATCTATGCAGTCCTTTGTGTCTTAAGTTTACTGAAATTTAGATCAGTTTCTACCCACACAGGAACATAGTCCTGAAAATGTAAATTCCACACCTTTTGTTTTCAGAGAGAACTAAAAATACTGAGAATGTGTGTTAGACTATACAGTTGGATGGTACCTAGCTCATTTTCAATTTCAAGGAATGCATACAGTAGCTGCTAGGTGCCTTTCGGTTACTGTTCAGGGCAGAAGGTGAGATGTAGGCAACAAGACATAGTCAAACTTATTCTTGGGCATTCCTTAACAGCCTTACTTAAGGACTGGGGAGATTTCTTATTCAATAAGGTGTCTACCACACCATGCAGGCATGAAGACCTGAGTTTGATTCCTAGTACCCATGTAAAAAGCCAGGTATGATGGTGTGAGCTTGTAACCCCAGCACTGGGGAGACAGAGACAGGAAGATTCCTGGGGAACCATTGGCCAGACAGCAATTTGGCAAATTGGGGATCTTCCCACCTCCCAGAGCAAGCTAGGTTGCTAAACTAGACCAATCAGAGAGGTCTGGATTCAGCAAGAAACTCTTCATCAATAAATAAACTAGAAAGCAATTGAGGAAGACACCCAATGCCAACCTCCACACATACGTGTGCACATGAATGCACATACACCTGTGCAGCTACTGTATACATTCCTTGAAATTGAAAATGAGCTACAAATGCTACAAGTGCAGGCATGCATGCTCATGTACATGCACACACACATACACACACACAGTTGAACAAAAATAGTGCATATATTATCCTGATTGTATGTACACACCTATGAATTCACCATTGATATATTGATTGAATGGTTCTGTCCAGGCTTCCTCCTGCTTTTTCATAGCCCTCCTCTCTGCCCCTCTTCACCTCCTGAGGTCCAGGCTTTTCTAGCCATCATAGATCAGTCGTATTTTATGCTGGGACTACCAGAGGGCTGCTATGCTCCATCCCCATCTCCTCATTTCCCACTGAGCCAGCTTCCAGCCCCTATTGCCTTCTTTTGTATTAAATAGATGTTTCCTGGCATTTGGTCGTCCTCCTTTCCCTATGCCATTATCATATATATTTCATCTGTATATGTTATAGACCCTACCATGCAGCTTCATAATCACATACGGAGTCTCATGCATCCATCAAGCCAGTGTGCATTTATCACTTTGTCACTCATCACATTGTAAGCTCAATGATATAGTTTCCTAATTGTTTATGCAATTGTCTTTTAAATCAATTAACAGAAGACAACAAGAACACATCTATTTATATTCTCTGGTAATTTATACTGTCTTTCAGAATTACTTATCTAATTAACCTTTACTGGAGCTTTATATTTCTTCATACGGACTTGGGTTAGAGTCTGTTTACTTGCAACCTGGAGAATTTCTTGTAGCATTTCTTGGATACAGATACATCTGCACTCTACCCCAAGCAAAGACAGTCCTTCTGCTGTACCGTGGTAGAGATGCAAACTGGTGAGGAGCCTGGGAACAGGGTGAAGGTAGTCAGAGGTTCAACTGCCCAGGATACCACTGAACAATCTGGACTCCAACAGATAAAACAGACAAACAAAAGCTATCAACCACTTCTTACTTGGATGTGCTTGCTCATTTTCCAGTGTTCTAAATGGGTTGTTTTTGACCATTTTATCTAGTTCTGTGCTGTTGTTTTAGAGAGAGGATTTGCTGAGAATTCTTTTTTTTTTTAAATGTTTTTTTAAAGATTTATTTATTTATTATGTATACAGTATTCTGCCTGCATGTGTCCCTTCAGGCCAGAAGAGGGCACCAGATCTCATTACAGATGGTTGTGAGCCACCATGTGGTTGCTGGGAATTGAACTCAGGACCTCTGGAAGAACAGCTAGTGCTCTTAACCGCCGAGCCATCTCTCCAGCCCCTTGCTGAAAATTCTTAAGTACTATCTTACTGTTTTGTTTGTTACATTATCCATCTTTTCTTCTTTATGATTGTTTTTTAAAAATATTTCCACACATGTATGTATTGCAATGGTTTTATCAACTTGACAGAATCTAGAGTTACCTGGGAGATGGGCATCTGGTCATGCTTGTGAGGGATTATAACGACTAAGTAGATTGAGGTGGGAAGACTTGTCCACTGTGGGTGGCACTATTCCCTGGGCCAGGAATTTGGACCGTATGAAAAGGAAAAGGTGAGCTGAGCTCCCTCTGTTCAGCTTCTTGACCATGGAGGGAATGTGACCGCTGCCTCAAGCTCCCTGCTCTGACTCCCTGCCATCATAGACTGTGGCATAGAAGAAACCATTTCTCCTTAAGTTGCATCTGTCAGAGTAGTCTAACACAGCAACAAGAAAAGAAACTGGAGACCTTCCTCACATCTCTACTTCTGTCTTCCTTCCTTTAGTCTCCTTGGTCCCCACAGTTAGTTTACTTTTATTTTCGTGTCATGTACTCATACTTTATCTTATGCCACTGTATAAAACTCAAAAAGCACAGATAAGAGAAAATATATTTGCCTGAGATATTTTGGTGATAGGGTCTCATATAGTCCAGGCTGGACTCAGATTCACAATATAGACGGGGATGACCTTGTACTTCTAACTCCTAGTTCCTCAGTGCCATTTTTAAAAAGGATGCCTCGGTGAGGCCAGAGGTCAGCTGAGGAATCATTCCTCAGGAACCTTTCAACTTGTTTCCTGATAAAAGATTTCTCTCAGGCCTGGCGCTCTGCTGGCCAGTGAGCTCCAGTGGAGGGAGACCTAAGTTTCATTAAGAATAGTGAGAACAGACGACCTGAGAATTCCAGTAGAAGAGGCTGAAAAGAAGGCCACGAGGCAGATGACCTTGGAATTTCCATGTGGAGTTTAAGTCTACTAGGGAAAGAACAGTGGTAATGAAGGGAAAGGCATTTTGTTGGTTAGGGAGCTAAGACCAGCCTGGAATATTCTGGGTGTTCTGGTGAGCCATAGAGGTGAATGAGGAGGAAGGCAGTTTAGGGTGAAACCACAGAAGAGCCCAGTGGTCAGGCTGGAGAATGGAGCCTCTACCTCTCTGGATATGTTCAGGAAATCAGAGTTGTGAGAAGACTATTCAAGTCTCTATGGATGGAGGATACATCGGAATGATGGAGCCATGGTGGGAGTGAGATGGATGAAGCTGTCCATCAGTGGCCATGTGAGTGGTCACATCAGGGAGGTGGCAATATTTCTGGAGCCCTTAGCATCAGAGCCTGGGTGCTGACATCTCCAACAAGTTACGGTTGTTACCTGTCCTCTAGAAGCC
The DNA here is from genome assembly GCF_949786415.1 of Peromyscus eremicus. NCBI lineage: Eukaryota > Metazoa > Chordata > Mammalia > Rodentia > Cricetidae > Peromyscus > Peromyscus eremicus. Next base: position 69,227,930 of record NC_081416.1, on the reverse strand, counting down.
AATAAAAGGGACAGGTAACGGTGGGAAGCTGAGAAAAATTTATTCAAGGTGTCTACATCAGGAGAAAAGAGGTTCACTGACACCTCCCCCATCTCCATCTTCATGTTTTGATAAGATGTTTAAGTTTAAATAAAAGGCAAGACATATGCATAGTTTATCGTCGGTCTGGTCAAGGTGTGATCCCATCTACCATTAACCCATCATTGCTTTGGCTCCTAGTCACTCCCATAAGGAAGTTTGGTAAGTTGTCAGAACTGTGTGAAAACCCTTCCTTGGCCTGCACCAGGGACCCAGCTTTCTCCTTCTCTGAGCAGGAGAGTTCTGGGGAAAATCTAATTTCTTGAGGAGCACTGTTTCCATAGTCTAACAACTGAAGGGAGTGGCGGGAGTATCTTCAAAATGTCCTCATCCCTGCCAGGATGTTTCAGGAACACCAATCAAAGGATGTAGCGTCAGCACGTAGATGCTTGGAGGGGTGTTGAAGCTCCACCCCAATCTTATAATTAATAATGTAATAATTGAATTGGGTCGCCATGGTACAAGTTAGTTATAAATATTGAAACTCAGGAACTGTAGACTAAGATGGAAATCAAGCCTTCTCACAGAGGAAGATCCAGCTTAACAGCATCAGACTGTTGCTTCAAAACTACTTACTTGCTGTGCCTTTTCACAACCCCTGACAGAACACAGTGATACCAGCCAGCTCTCAAGAAACAACAGACTTGATTTCCAAGCCAACATCTCAAACGCAGCATCTTTGAAAGGTCTGCAGCACTCCACGTATCCTGCCAAATAGGCATCATGTTCTAAAAACCATCATATTCCGAAAGTCATGTTAATTTTCCCACTAGGCCAAGGACCTGTGAAGGGAGGGGGGCAGCTTCTTCAGATGTCACAGAGAGAGACGATTGCAGAGGAACAAACAGCTGTGTGTTTCAAATGATTAATCACAAACTGGAACAACCTGAAATCATCAGAGGTCCATGATGATGAAAATAATGATCTCAGGACAAGGGATACTTAATGGCTGGCAAATTTAGGTACAAAATAAGTATTCATCTACATCCAACTGGTAACTTTCGAGTTCTGGTTGTTTTAAATGGCTGAGACTACTACCTGGAACAGCGGGGATACTTTCAGAGAGAAAGGGGGAACACATCATTCATCTTCTATTTTAATTTCACCACAATTGCGAACAGAGTGGCATGCTACAATTGTGAACGATACACGGAGGGTATCTTTTTTACATTCCAGAGTATCTCACTCTTTGGGAGGAATTGTTCTCTTACTGGAATTGTTCACAAAGCAACCTATTATATGGTGAGAGGGACCCTCCAGGCACCATTGAAATTAATATGAAAGGAACAATCCAGAATGCCAAGCGCAGTGCATAAAACGTAGGTAGGTGGTGGAAGAGAGATAAGCAGCCTGGGAGGGTTAACTTGAAGAATCCGAAGCTGCAGAAAGATGTGTTATGTAATTTACATTACAACCAGTCACGATTTCAGAATGGGTAATGAAAAGCTCATATAGTTAAGGATTGAATCCATAAAAGCCACAAAAAGCCACGCAGCACAAGGGAACTCAACGATGGGTAAACAGACAAAGAAGGAAATCAGAGGGCCGCGGGAGGGTGCTGGACTTGCTCTCACAGATTCATCTGGTCTTGGCAACTTCACCCGCATGCTGCAGGTTTCGGTTGGTCTCCAGGTGGGTTGGTTTAAAAGCACGCTTTGGCAACCTTTGCAAGCCTGACATTTGGGGCCAGATTGTTCTTTGTGGCTAGTGGTGGTGGGTGGGGGTTGTTGGTGAATGGTGGGATGTTTAACAGCACCCCAGGCCTAAACCTCCTGAATACTAATAGCACCCATACCTACAATCATAACAACTAAAAACACTTCTGATGTTACCAAGCTAAAAGTTACCAGTCCCCCCATAGAAGGCAACACTGTCCCCTTTGCTTAAAGGGAAGCAATGGCTAGATAACTCCAGGGCGCTATCTTACCTTGTAATCGGATGCACATCCCTTCTTATAGATTTACTTTTATAATGTTATTTATGTGCATGTGTGTTGTTTGTGTGTGTCATGTATGTGAGGGTGCCTTTGGGGGCTAGAAGAAGGTGCCAAATCCTCTGAAGCTGGAGTTACAGGTGGCTCTGAGCTGACATGTGGGTACTGGGGACTGAACTCAGGTCTTCTGCAGGAGCAGCAAATGCTCTTAACCATTGAGCCCTTTCTCCATCCCTCACTTTAACATTTAAGGAAGACTAATTAATATACTGTTAATGTTGGTAAAAATAAAAAAATAGAACCAAATTCATCTAGAAGGTAAACCAATCATATGTTAATCCAAATCTATACGCATTCTAGAAAAATTGTTGCACAAATCCTAAATGGTCCTATAATAAAAGCCCGGAGCCAGATATTGGGGTATATGCTGAAAGATCAGAGAAAACAAGCCACAGCCACTTCTCACCTCGCCAACTCCTCTGTGAATCCTCAGACTGAATGCCTGAGTCCTCAGCTGAGAAGACTCTCGCTCCCGTCTCCTCCTGCCTTATATGACTTTCCCTGCCCAGCCGTATTACTTCCTGTCTCAACCTTCCTAGCTCTGGGATTAAAGGTGTGTGTGCTTCCAAATACTGGTAGCAAAGGCATGAGATCGCAAGTGCTAGGATTAAAGGTGTGTGTCACCACTGCCTGGCTTTGTCTCCCTTTTAGACTGGATTAATTCCGTGTAGTCCAGGGTGGCTTTGAACTCACAGAGATCCAGATGGATCTCTGCCTCCCGAGTGCTAGGATTAAAGGTGTGTGTCACCACTGCCTGGCCTCTATGTTTAATCTAGTGGCTGGCCCTGTCTTCTGATCTTCAGGCAAATTTTACTTGTTAACAAGCAAAACAAAATATCACCACAAAAAAATCTCTTTGCTGATTTCTGCACCCAGCCTATCTTAAAACAACTGGGAAAGTGTTTGGTCTCCTGTCCATTCACGTAACAAGCAATGTTTTGTCACAGACTAAAACCACACGCTGGCACTCTCCTAGGACACAGCAGCAATAATAGTGTAATTGCATGCTTCACTTGGTGACATGTAAAAAGAAAAGTGTAGCTTACTTCACAATGAAAGGGAAGAGGAGAGGCAAGTGAGAGGCCTGTGGACAGGACAAATGCCTCAGGGTCAGTCCCATAGTCATTAGGACGTCACAGGCATAAAGAGATTCTTCCCTGGTAAGCTGCTCTTCAAGACTGCATGCCGGCTGCATGGCTATTGCTGTGATTTGGGCACTCTTTTCCTAAACAGAAATAGGACTAGAGCATTAATTCCATGAGGGCAGGAATGATGGCTCAGTGATGGTCATCTTTGTATCTGTACCACCCAGCCTGGTGTCTGCTCTGTAGCAATCAGCTAATGCTCTGTGAATTAATGAGTGAATGAGGACAGAAATGTTCACTTTCAAGCCCATGGGTTACAGTGTTAACTTCTTAACAACTCCTCCTCTTATCTCTGTGCTGCAGGCAGCTCCATGGTTGGCCCATAGTTGGTGGTCAATGAATGTGGAACCCTGTGTGTGAGGACTCTGCCTGTGTTGCTCAGGCAACAAATGCCCTCTAGTTTCTGCTCAGGCAAGCATACTGCCTGAGTCCTTTGTCCTGGCTGCAGAGCATGGTGTGACAATCCTGTTTGCCTGCTCAGAAAAGTCTCTGTGCCACAGAAGGAGCACACTCCTCCACCAAGACCCAGATGAAGACATAGTGTGGGGGAAGACTTCTTCCACACATGCTTTATGAAAGGATAGGAAGGGTAACACCACTCAGTGATCAGTGGATGATGGTTCGTGCAGGTGTGGGTCTTCATCATCCCAGTCCCATTTATCGGGAATTTCTAAAATAGCCACTCATGCGCAGAACGTGACTTTACCGTCATGCTGTAGTTTGGGCAAAGACTGTGCAAATGTAATCATATGAGCCATTGAAGAGTTTATCCTAGTCTTAAATGGCATTATCTGTCATTTTGAGACTTTAAACATCTCATCTCCAATGAAAAATCAAGATTGGGCCCAAGAAGCAGAGTGTCTGGAGGAATGAAGGGAGTATGGCTCCTGGGAAGAAACAGAAACTCTCTCAAAGATGAGGGCCCAGCAAGTGGCATGCACTATTACACATTAGGCTGGTGAAATGACAGTGCCCAGAAGCTACTGCGAATGGTAATGACAGGCAATAAAATACCCCTTTAAAACTCCAGCAAAAGATCAAGGCAGTAGATTGTAGCGAGGCTGTAAAAACCAACCACTAGCAGATTAGCACAGGCAGGGCGAGAAAACCCAACTGAAAATTATTCAATCATACCAAATGCTGCAGGGAAATGAGGCCAAGAAAGCAATCAAAATCAAATAGAAGCTAGGTGTGTTTATATCGTTCAGTGGTTCAAATACTCTGCAGAGCTGGTCCAGGGGTTCCAGCCCCAAAGTAAGGGGGGAAATGAATGAAACCTTCACTAGGAGAAAAACTGACCCAGGGCCTCTCTGTTCCCATCCCACCAGCCCAAGCAGTCTCACTGGGAGAATGCCGGTCCCCTGGAGAAGTCCAAGATGCCCTCATAAGACACAACATTCGTCGTGCAATTTCGTTGAGCTTGGTTCTACAACATGCATGACAGACCTCTTGAATTAATTGCATTCAGTGTTTTCAGTTGTAGAAGATTCCTGACTCATATAGGCAGTAATTACTTTTAATGGCATTCACAGGTCTTTGAGGATAAATTAGGCAACAACGATAATTTGATAGCTAAGGTTGCAGTTAGTCAGAGGTACCCTAAATGACCTATGGAAGTTACTTTAAAAAAAATGTCTAAAATTTACACAGGTTAATTGCATTAAAGATTCCATACAGTTACAGCAGAGATGTAGTTCTATAAATAAACTAGCGTGGCCTTCTTTTAATAATTGCTTAACTCCTCCTGAAGAAGTGGAATTACACGTGCCGGTGAGTGGGAAAGGCTCAGACTTTCACTGAGCTCCACAATGTCACTCGTCACTCTATTTCCTGCTGGTCCTGTGCGGTGATACAACTTCTTGTTCCACACTGGAGGGAAAGCGAGGTGGTGGGGGTGTGGCTTCTTTCAGGAGAGGCTTGCTCTTTATCTCATCAACGACAAGGGAGGATTTTGTGTGAATGAGATACCTATCAATGTGCTCTGGGTGAGTCAGAAGCTGGGGTTGGCTGAGGAGACACCAAACATCTCCTTACCTATTCCGAAGAAACCTGCTGGGCCTTGGGGTTCCAGTGGAGCTGACTTCAGAGTCTAGAAAGGAATGTCTGGCTCTGGCCAGCCTCTTACAGCACAGAGTGATGCTGTTAAACCAAGAACCTCTTTTCCTGGATTCTCAAGAACAAGAGGAGGAATTGTGTTGCTTCATGTGAGCTAAACTTGCCTGAGAAAGGAATGACTGTTGGTGGGAGAGCGGGAGGGAGACACTGCCTCCCAGAGCATTTAACTACCCAAAGCCAACTCGGTGTCTAAAAAGCAGTTGTTCTTATCAACTAAACTCTGTGCTTTTCCAATTCTGTTAGTTTTCCCAGTGTCCCAGTCTTGTTTCCTGATCCCATCTAAGATAACCCGTTATGATTTATTCCTGAGGGTCTTTTGACTTCTCCAGACGGTGGCAGTTTCTCATATTTTCCCTTTTTTCGTGTTGATTTTGACCGTTCTGAAGAGTTCTGGTCAGGTATTTTGTAGGACATCCTACAGTTTTGTCTTGATTGTCTTTTCTCACAGTTAGATGGGAAGTATAGGTTTGTGGGAGGAAGACTGGGTTCTAAGTGACCTTCTGAGCTCATTTTGTACCAAAGGTACACAGTCAATCATTGTCCTTGAGTGTCTTCCCATCCAAGACCCTCAGGGACATGCTGATTATAAGCAGGTTGGGTTTTGGGTCCTTTTGATGAAGGAGGGCACACACCTTGGAGAACTGTGAGGTGGCTTGGCAGGAGGATGTCAGAAAGAATCCAAGATGGGACAGGCTTTTGCTGGGCTATTTGGAGTAGGTCTAGAGAAGCAGAGGTTTCTATGGCAACAGAATGCTGTTAGAAAGCAGGACAATTCTATGATTGGGTCTCTCAGTAAATCTCATCTGTAGGGTTGAGAGACTAGTACAAATCTCACTAAAAATAAAAATGTTACTGAAAAAACGACCATCCAGATAGGAAAGCACTGTCAGTGATCTATTTCCCACGACTACAGTAAAGTGCCAGAGCCCCATGAGGTACTTTGTAAAGATAAGGAGTTTGCTCAGCCCAACATTTGAAGAGCATAGTTCAGGCTCTGGTGAGTACTCACTGGCTGTTTTAGATATGGTGGATGTATCATGGCAAGAGTGAGTGTGAAAGGGAGCCATCATTTGGGGTGTAGGAAGTCACGGATAGGGAAGGGGCTGGGCTCACCCTTTTAGAAGTTTCTGTTGTGTAACTGACACCCCCAAAGAACTTGATCCCTCTGACAATGGTTCTGCCCATGGCCCAATTATCTCCCCCAGACTATGCTTTTTAAAGGTCTCACCATCTTCCCGAATCACTATACTGGGAACCAGGCCTTCAGCACAGGGGCTGTTAGGGGACACACTCAAGTCCTATCTTAACTATACCAGCCACACATACCTTACAAACTCAGCCCTCAGTATGTATCCTGTTAGATTTCTGAACCGCTCAGTCATTCTGCAACATGGCACAGAGGCAGGGAGTTAGTATTGCTGTCTTGTAAGGGACACACACACACACACACACACACACACACACACACACACTTCTTTGGTCTGATTTTCCCTCCTGTTCGCTGTCAGAACTCAGCTCAACAATTTTTATGGAGAACGACTGTCTGAGCATGGCTGGAACACAAGAAAATCTTATGGCAACCTGGATATTTCACTTCTACACAATAAGAACTTACGTTCTGAACTAGATATTTTCTTTTTTGTGTTCTTCCCTCCTCTAAGCATAAATATAGCAAATCTCTAGCCAAAGGCATACCAATCCATATCTCTAGCAGCCTACCTCCTTGTAGATGCTTACGGCTCTCAGAACGTTACCCACAGGGAGGGAAACAGCTATCACTGATGAAGAGGCGACAGTCACTCACTGTGGCTGGTGAGAGGGGTGTTTGGTGTGAGTGGCACAGTGACTTTGTTTTGTCTCTAACTGCAGCCAGCCTGGCAGGAATGAAGGTCTGAAGACACCTGTGCCCGTCCTCCCCCCCCCTCCCCCGCTCTGGCTATCAGACTATTAAAATAATAGCCCCAAGGAATTGGAGTTTCCTCGAGCAATCTTACCCTAGGAGAAGGAAAAGGCTGAAGCCTGGGTCAGTCAGAGGTGGAACTTGTCTCCAGAAGAGATGTCACTGGATTCTGACAACTTGTTAGACTCCTTTGGAGGAAGGACTGGAGCCAGGACAATGATGGGTCAGTCATGGGCAGGCCCACATCTTGACCAGGATTTCTCAGTCATATAAACTCCTTGATCTTTACTTAAACCTCCACCTCGTATCAGAACCCCACACATGGACTGGGAGTGGGCATTGACACTGGCTCCCTTTATTTCTTCCTCTGCCCACGGCAGCCACATTGAATAAATCTCCTTTCTCCACTTTTCACTATTCCTTGTTGCTTTAATGGCTTGTCGAGGATGGATGGCTTGCTTGTTAGATTTACCAGGGCCCGGGCCATGACCCTAACATAAATTTTGTAACATGGGCAGGCAAAATTAGGAAGTGCTTAGTTTCATTTTGTCTCTCTTTCGAAACAATGTTGAGTTTGGCTTGCTGGGAAACTGTCTGTGCCTATTTAGAAAACAAGCTGGGCTAGGCATCCGAGCCAGGTCAGCCTCCAGCCTTGGAATGTCAGGGCCACCTCCTCTCTCAGTTACCCTGAGCACCCACACCATTGGGGAGACCCCTCACGCTGCTCTGTGAAGCCATCATACACAAAGGCAGCTGGCAGGCACAGTGAGCGGCACTCTGCGTCCTTGCTGCCTTCGCTCTGACTCTTTAAGTATTTCTCAGGTAATTTTGTTGTGAGTCAGGCTTGGAAAAGCCCCAAACAGGCCTGGGAATGTGGTCAGCTGCAGTGTCCCTTGGGGAGCCCCTTGGCCTCGAGCAGGTCTGGCCTCCTCTCTGTTACTTGCTCCAGCAGCAAGCATGGAAAAGAATTTCAGAATGAGCCAGTGCAAAGGAGAGTTAAAGTTTATTAAGATAGATACACAGAAAGGAGGTGCACTCAAGTGTGTGTGTGTGTGTGTGTGTTTCTCAAAGAAGAGTACTACTTAAGTATTTTTGCAGCAGACATAGCTACCATTTGGGTTGCTCTCTGGTAACATCTCTAAGGGTTACTAAGAGACCTTTTCTTTCTTTTCTTCATTTTTTGACAGGTGAGATTGTAGGCTCTAGAGGTGCCTTGGATAGGATTAAATCTGGTTCAAACCAGGAGCCACAGGGCTGTACAGGGCCCGGGACTCTCCCCTTCTCTGCAAATGAGGTTTCTGGTTTCCCTGATCCCAAGAAAACCCCAGGTTTCCAGCCAGGAAGGGATGAAGGCCTTCAGCACTTGTTGCTTGTGCTGGAATTCTTGACGCTCTACCAGCACAGGCTTTAAGCAGACCTGGGCATTACATTTGTGTATGTGTGTATGTTGGGGGGTGGGTACTCTTCCTTTTCCATGACCCTATAGTTTCTGTCTTTCTATCCTGCCTCAGTGGGACTTTGGGAGGCCTTTTCTCTCACTGGCTTTCATAAAAGGGGAAGTGAATTCAAAACCCCACAAAATAGTTGTTACCTTCTCAGCCAGTATCAGTTCCCCGTCTTATCTTCCTTAACTGGGCCATAATCCCTCTGTCATTTTTCCTCTCACTCTTGAGCTTCAGGACACAAGGAGAGATTCAGAAGGCTACCCTGGTATCTTCGTCAGGGTTGCTATTGCTACGATGAAACACCATGACCAAAAAGCCAGATGGGGAGGAAAGGGTTTATTCATCTTACACTTCCACATCGTAGTCCATCACTGAAGGAAGTCAGAACAGGAACTCAAGCAAGGCAGGAACCAGGAGGCAGGAGCTGATGCAGAGGTTCTTATAGAACCCAGGACCACCAGTTCAGAACTGGCACCACCAGAATTGGCTGGGCCCTCTCCCATCAATCAATAATTTAGAAAATGCCCTATTGCAGCGATTTACAACCTATGGGTCACAACCTCTTTAGGGGTTGAATGACCCTTTCACAGGGGTCACCTAAGATCACCGGAAAGCACAAATATTTACATTACAATTCATAACACTAGCAAAATTACAGTTATGAAGTAGCAATGAAATAATTTTATGGTTGGGGGTCACTACAACATGAGGAATTGTGTTAAAGGGTCACAGCCTTAGGAAGGTTGAGAACCACAGGCTAGCCCACAGCCCATCTTATGGAGGCATTTCTCAACTGAGGTTTCCTCCTCTCAGACGACTGTAGTTTGTGCCAAGGTGACATAAATCTAGCCAGCACAACTGACCCCCTGTCAATTTGGCACACAAACACATCACTGTTAAGCCACAACCTTTCCTTTCTAGTTCATTCCCAAGATCACACATTAATAAAGACATCACAATATAAAACCTTTTACAAACATAAAAAGCCCCACAGCTTTACAAATTCAAACACTTTAAAAGTTGTTTCTTTAAAAATATCCAGTCACTTTCAAAATCCAAATTCTCTAGAAAACCCCAAAATTGATTGTTCTCTCTCTCTCTCTCTCTCTCTCTCTCTCTCTCTCTCTCAAGTTTAAAGTCTCTCAACTGTGGGTTCCTGTAAAATAAAAAAAAAGAGTACTTTCTTACTTCAAGAAGGGAGAACCAGGGTATAGTCACAATCTGAACAAAGCAAAATCAAGTTCTAACAGTGTAACTATCTTACTGTCCAGTGTCTGGGATTCACTCATAATCTTCTGGGCTCCTCCAAGGGGCTTAGCTCACTTTTCCAGCTCTACCCTCTTCACACACAGCTTGTCTTCTAGGCTCCGACTGGCTCCACTCCACTGCTGCTGCTGTTCTTGGTAGTCGACTCATGGTACTGGCATCTCCAAAATGCTGAGGTCTTCTGCTGTACCTGGGCCACACTTTCACCAACAGCCTCTCATAGGCTGTCTTCATGGTGCCAAGTGTCAACTTCTCTGCATGACCCCTTCATGCTTCAAAACTAGTACTTGGGTGACTTTTACACTACCAAGTTCAGCTGCCAGTGCAACATACAACCTTGGACACCTCTGGAATACAGCTTCTGTGTGCTGACTCCCAAGTAACACTTCCTAGAAGATTTCACCTCAATGATGCTGGTCACTTGTGAATCACCACTAATTTCTCAGCTCCAGCCAATTAGCATTGAGTATCCCAGCAAAGCAAAGGTTTCACTTTAGTAGTTCTGGTATCTTGTCAATCACAGCTGATTCTTCAGCCTCAACCAACTAGAACTACAGAATCTTTTGGTTTTTTTTGTTTTGTTTGTTTGTTTTTGTTTTTGTTTTTCGAGACAGGGTTTCTCTGTGTAGCTTTGAGCCTTTCCTGGAACTCACTTGGTAGCCCAGGCTGGCCTCGAACTCACAGAGATCCGTCTGGCTCTGCCTCCCGAGTGCTGGGATTAAAGGCGTGTGCCACCACCGCCCGGCTGAACCACAGAATCTTAATCCAAAGGAACAAATGGCTCTAATAGAGTCTTTAAACTTCCTTCTGAAACTTCACAAGCCAAGCTTCTATCTTCTGCATTGCCTGCAATATTCTTTTCTTCCAAGCTCCCACAGAATAGTTCCCCAAGCAGTGAACACTCAATGACTTTTATTGCACACACTTCCAAAGTCCTTCCACAATCTTCCCAAAACAACATGGTGAGGTCTGTCATAGCACTACCCCCACAGTCCTGGTCCCAACTTGTCTTAGTTGGGGTTACTATTGCTTTGATGAAACACCATGGCCCAAAAAGCAAGTATTGGAAGAAAGGATTTATTGGGCTTCTACTTCTACCAGGACAAGAACTCAAACAGGGAAAGAATCTGGAGGCAGGAGCTGATGCAGAGGCCATGAAGGGGAGCTGCTTATTGGCTTGCTCCACATGGCTTGCTCAACCTGAATTCTTACAGAACCCAGGGCCACCAGCCCAGGGCTGGGCCCTCCCGCATTGATCACTAACTAAGAAAGTGCTCTACAGGCTGGCACATAATCCTATCTTCTGGAGACATTTTCTCAATCAAGGTTTCCTCTTCTGAGATGACTATAGTTTATGTCAAGTTGGCATAAATCTAGCCGGCACACTAGGGCAGAGGTGGCAGGCATTGTTTCCATGCCAGATGGACAGCAGTTGAAGTGGTTGGGGCAGGTGGCTTCACAGTGGCATGTGTATTTGGAAACTTCCTGAGAAAGACTTTGTGTCTTGGTTTCATCAGTGATGACCATGGCCATGTGACTGTGAGGTCACCTAACCTCCCAGCATCCAGTGTCTTTTTCTGCAGAATGGGGGTAATGGTAGGATAAAGCACATAAAATTTCCTCTTTGACCATCACGGGACAAGGACAGTAGTTTCCTGCATTGGCCCAAAGTCCCCGCCTGGTGGATCAGCTGTTAGGAAGGTACAGCAGGGGGGATCAGGGTCTGGACTGTAAACGACAGCTTTATTGTGAAGTCACTGGGATAGCTCCTTAAGGACAGACTCAGGGAGATGGCATATCTGTGCTAATAAACGGAATTCTAGGGTTTCCCAGGCACTGTTGTTGGGAAGGGGGTCTCCTGTAGTGATCAAGAACCTGTTGGAGCAGGGGTCCATGTGTTAGCCTGGACCCAAGTGTGTCTCTGGAGTGTATTAGTTATCTTTCTTTTGGTTGTGACAAAAGAGGCTTATGGAAGGAAGGGCGGGTTTGTTATGGCCCACAGTTTGAGGGTTACTTCGTCATGGTGGCATGGCGGCTTAAGGCAGTCAGTCACATCCAGTCAGGAAGCCGAGGTCAACAAACGCTGGTGCTCAGCTTGCTTTCTCCATTTTATTAAATCCCTGACCCCACACAGGGAATGGTGCCATCCACAGTCAAGACAGGTCTTCCAAACCAGCGGTGGTGGTGCACGCCTTTAATTCCAGCACTCGGGAAGCAGAGGCAGGTGGATGGATCTCTCTGAGTTCCAGGCCAGCCTGGTCTACAGAGTGAGTTCCAGGACAGCCAGGGCCACATAGAGAAACTGTATAGACATGCCCAGAGAGATTAGGCTCCTAGGTGATGGTAGATACTGTCAGGTTGACAATAGAAACCACCACAGGGAGCCTGAGTGTCTGTCCTGCTTTAGAGAAGAACTAAGCTTGAAAGCCAAGTACTCCTCTGCATATTTGCTTGAATGACACACCCCATCCCATGCAGCAGGAGCAGCCCACTGATAGATGGAATGTGGGCTTTCTGGCCCTGCTGGTGATCTGAAGAAAATAGGTTGCCCTTTAAAAAAAAAAAAAAACAAAAAACAAAAAACCGAGAGCTTTTGTTCTGCACCAGTAAGATAGAGTTCTTTCTCTCTGGTAGTCAGCTTCTATACCACGAGCATTCTCCTGCGTGGAAAATCAATAAAGACAATAAATGAGAGGCAATCCCATCGAGGGCTGCTTACTAAGTGATTAAATGTTTCAAAGCCCAAAGACTTGCATGCTTCAGGGAGACAGATCTGAACGAACATATGTAAACGGAATTAATGCTCAAATCATTTTCTAGTTACTTAGCACAAATATGCGATCATTAGTACCACCATAATTTATGTTCCAATATTTATCCCCATTTTTCTCACAATGAAATCTTTAATCTACTTTCCTGACACAGTTTGAAAACAGACATGGGAGTCTGTGGTGGTTTGAATAAAAATGGCCCCCATAGACCCATAGGGAGTGCACTATTAGGAGGTGTGGCCTTGTTGGAGGAAGTGTGTCACTGGGGGTGGGCTTTGAGGTCACAGATGCTCAAGTAACACCCGGCGTGGCATTCTCTTCCTGCTTCTGCCAATCCAGATGTTGAACTCTCAGCTTCTTCTCCAACATGTGTGCCTACACACCATCATGCTTCCCGCCATAATAACAATGGACTAAATCTCTGAAACTGTAAGCCACCCCAGTGAAATGTTTTCCTTTATAAGAGTTGCTGTGGTCATGGTGTCTGTTCATAGCAATAGGAACCCTGACTAAGGCAGAGTCTTTTTGAAACTATCTTAATGCTTTGGTGGAGAGGCTTCAGGAACATTTGTTTTTGGGTAAGATGAGATGATCTCCAAGATCCCCATCTGATCAGGGAAGCATGTGGTTTTGCAAATTTGGTAGAAATTTGGTAGAAAATAGGAAGGTTCAATTTCTGTTTTTGCTGCGAAGACACTGAGACATAAATAAGAGTTTTCAGGGTTTTTATCAGGAAGGTCCCTTGAGTTATAGAAGGCTCCCGGAGGAGGGTTCTGAAGAAGTGAACAAAAACTCACCTCAGATAAGGCGCCCATAATGACAAAAGAATGATTGTACCCAGGTCTAGTTTGGGGTACTCATGAGTTTATTGAGGTCACTTACAAAAGCATGGGAGAGGGGTTTCTCCGGAGCATGGGGTGATACTCAAACAGCTACATCATTGAAAAGTCTTATGCCAGCTTGGACAATGACATTTCCACAGCTGCATAGGTGGAGTTTCTTTAATTAACCTTCTACATCCTGTTATGTAGTCTAGCACCTCCAGCACCACATGTAGCTGGGGCAGAAATTCACACAGTGGGAGGTGCAGGAATCTCAGGTGAGAGTCTGATGACCTTCTTACCCTCTCCTGTAAGGGAATGTTCACATCCCATACTTTTTTTTTTTCACGTGAAGAGTTTTATTAGTGGTGAAGAGGGAAGGGAGAGGGAAAAGAAGCTCAGAGCTACCTTGTGGGGAGGGAGAGAGGGAGAGAGAGAGCAGGTGAAGAAGGCTGAGGAGAGAAGAAGAGAGAAGAGAGAGCAGCCCATACTTGTGAGGATCTCTTGTGGGTAACCATAGCTTGTCTGATTTAGATGGTTATGCCACAATAAAGGGACATGGTTAGACAGTCATGGCTGTCTTTCTGTGTACCCACCTTGGTAAGGTTTGTATCTAGCCAACATGGTACTTACTGTTTGCTCTCCTTGATAGAGTATGAGGGTCACCTTCTGGGTCAATCTGCATCCGGCCTCACTACTGCTGGTTTGGTGTCCTATGTATTGTTCCCAGGCTGTGATCAAATTGCCATGGCCTGAAAATTATGGTGCTTCAGATGCTTTCCAAGTATTTTCCAGTCTTTCATTGCTGTGTGACTTTTCCTGGAGACATGCCTACTTGCTTCAGATAGAGTACCAATTACAGATCAAAGAAAGGGGTCTTTAAAAGTCCAGCATGAACAAATGAGTATATTTGGGATACTTACAGGAGTATGGATAAGAAGTTACAGACCAGGGACTGTAGGCAGAATTTTCCTGTGCCATCAACCACTTCACAAATAACTGACTTGGAGACTTAATATAAATTATTAATGCTTGGTCGATAGCTCAGGCTTGTTACTACCTAACTCTTACATTTAAATCAACCCATATTTCTTATCTATGTTTTGCCATGTGGCTCATGGCTTGTTACCTCATGTTTTACATGTCCTGCTTCCTCAGCTGCTGGCTGGCATCTTCTATGACTCTGCCCTTCTTCCTTCCAGCATTCTCAGTTTGGCTGTCCTACCTATACTTTTTGCCTGGCAACCGGTCAATCAATATTTTATTAAACCAATTTGAGTGACAAGTCTTTACAATGTACAAAGGGAGTACAAAGGGAGTAAAGATTTGTCACTCGAATGGTTTAATAAAATGCTGATTGGCTGGAAGCCAGGCAGAAAGTATAGGCAGGATAGCCAAACTAAGAATGCTGGGAGGAAGGGCAGAGTCAGAGGAGTTACCAGCAGACACAGAGAAGCAAGATGGGCATGCTGTACTGAGAAAAGGTACCAAACCATGAGGCAAAGCATAGATAAGAAATATGGGCTAATTTAAAGTGTTGGAGTTTGTGGTGGTATTGTGTTCCCCAAAATATTGTGCACCCTAATAAACTTATCTGGGGTCAGAGAACAGAAAAGCCACTAGATATAGAGGCCAGAAAATAGTGGCACACACGCCTTTAATCCTAGCATTCCAGAGGCAGAGATCCACCTGGATCTCTGTGAGTTCAAGGCCACACTGAAAACAGCCAGGCATGGTGACTCATGCCTTTAATTCCAGGAACTGATGGCAGAAAGCAGAAAGGTATTTAAGGTGTGAGAATGAGGAACTAGATGCTGGTTAAGCTTTTAGGCTTTTGAGCAACAGTTCAGCTGAGATCTATTTGGATGAGAACTCAGCGGTATCCAGTCTGATGAAACGGGATCAGCTGAGGAATTGGCGAGGTGAGTGGCTGTGGCTTGTTCTGCTTCTCTGATCTTCCAGTGTTCACCCCAATATCTGGCTCCAGGTTTGTTTTTATTAATAAGACCTTTAAAGATTCATGCTACAGGAGTTAGCTAGAGCTGGGCAGTGGTAGTGCACACATGCCTTTAATCCCAGCACTCTGGAGGCAGAGACAGGTGGATCTCTATGAGTTCAAGGCCAGCTTGGTCTATGGAGTGAGTTCCAGGATAGACTCCAAAAGCTACATGGAGAAACCCTGTTTCAAAAAATTAAAAAAAAAAAAACTAGTAACAAACCTGAGCTATTGGCTAATCAGCATTTTATTAAACCAATTTGAGTATCAAATTTTTACCATGTATAAAGGGAGTATTCCACAGCAAGGGACAACTCTTTGTATCCCCCAAAAGTCCATACAACATGAGTTATGACTCATGAAAGATGTATGATTGGAACTCTCTGCATGACTTACAGGTAGCCTGGCAGGTCAGAGATTCTCCTCTGCAGCCCTCACTGCCTTTAGTACCTTGGAGGAGGGGTGTGAATCTTGTAATTTTCGGTGACTTCCTGAGACTTCTAAGTTATTTATTTTTAGAGTCTCAAAGAACCTCCCTCCAGGATGGAAATATTTCTGTTTGGAGGATATTGCTACACAGCATCCATACAGGACAGAAATGTCCATACCCAACTGTTTGACTGCCCCCTTCCTGTGCCATGCCCCAGAAGGGGACAGCACACATACTCAACAAGTTAGTGAGGACAGAGAAATGGCCTCTGGCTTCTTTGTCCTTTGACTGAGAAAGGAGACTTGGATTTGAATTCCAGCCTGCTACTCACTCTGACTAGTAGAAAGTTGTTTGCTTTGAGCAAAGCTAGGGCTAGATTCCACAATTCATTTTTGTGGATGTCATCATGATTTAATGATTGCCCTCTTTTCATCCTGAGACTTGAACATAGCACAACAATGGAGATTAATGAAATGAACTCCTACCTGAACAGACTTAGATGGCATAATAATTAATTTTTGAGGAATTTGAGTAGAGGACTGGCCATTCATCCAATATCATGTATACACGTGTGTGTGTGTGTGTGTGTGTGTGTGTGTGTGTGTGTGTTGGGTAAATTAAATATAAAATTTATTTTTCTTTAGTGAAAAACTGAAACTGAGGTTAACTTCTCTTTTTCTGCTAAGTAGGAAGGACTAGGAAAAGAGGGATCCTAGAGAATACAGAGGCTCCTGTGGGATATAATCATTTAATGGAGCATCTCATCCCCAGACTCCACCCAGAAGATGCTTTCTGGTCCTTTAGGTATCTGCTTAGTGACAGCACCATCATAGATAGTCACATTCTCAAGGAAATTAACCAATTAAAATTCCCATGAAATTTAAGAGCAACGGTGGGGCCACAAAATGCAAATAATATGATCAAGGATATGCAGAATCGAGGAAAGTAATGGAAGGCAAAATGAATCCCAGGGCAGAATGTATCAGTCCATTATAAACAAGAAGCATTGACTTTGCAGAAACCTGAGTCAAGAGACACAAGGAAAAATGAGGGACAGGTAAACAAAATGCAGAAAGAAATAAAGGTAAGATGAGAAGCATGACAATGGATGAAGAGAGTAGATGACAGCAACTGAAACACAGATCACCAAGGTCCTGTCCTAACAGAGAGCTTACTGACGAAAGGGGAAGGAAAATAAAACCCCCAGGAATATCCTTGCCACTGTGAAAACATTGAGTCTCCTTTATCTAATTCGGTGAAGCAAAGATCATATGGTGATTTGAATGTGAATGGACCCATAGGCTCATCTGTTTAAATACTTGGTTCTCAATTGGTGGAACTGTTTGGGAAGGATTAGAGCGTATGGCCTTATTGGAGAAAGAATGTAGGGGATGGGGCAGGCTTTGAGGTTTCAAAAGCTTGCACAATCCCCAGTACATCCCCTGCCTCTTGCTTGCAGTTAGAGAAATGAGGGCTCAACCATGCCTGCCACCATGCTTTTGCCCTGCCATTGTGGACTCACACTCAGGAACCAGTAGCCCAACTAAATGCTTTCTTTCATAAGTTGCCTTGGCCATGATGTTTTATCACAGCAATAGACGAGTAACTAACACAGATTGACATCAGGAAGTCATGTTGTAACGAAGATGATAGTGTTCCTCTTGGGGATTTCAAAGCTCATTCCCTGAGAAGGGTGGAAAAAGAATGACCTGGAAAGATAGAAGACCAATTCATAAAGAAAGAAAAAGTAACAGCTTCATCCTTTTGGCATGTGACTAGACTGTAGACAAGGAATCTGTTAAAATGATGGTGGCTTGAGAATTTTTAGGGCTCTTGGGTCCTTCACTTTCCAATATTGGTCCATTTAGATACCCAACCTTGTGTCTTCCCACCATTCTCCTCCAAATGTCTTCTTGGGACATGAAGCCACTATCTCTAGGAGCCCACTTTCACTTTCTTTGTTTACCCATGTTCTTGTAACTCTTCTTCATCTTAGAAATACAGAAGGGGCTGGAGAGATGACTCGGTGGTTAAAAACATTAGCTATTCTTTCAAATAACCGAAGTTTGGTTCTTAGTACTCACATCAGGCAGCTCACAACTCCAATTTCAGGGGGCCTAATGCCCTTTTCTGGCCTCTGTGGACACACACACACACACACACACACACACACACACACACACACACTTGAATCCTTTCTTTAAAAAATGAAAGAAGGAATACTTCATGCTTTGAAGACAGAATAAGTCTCTGAGAAAAATTAAGCTGGCCTCAGAATCCAGCTGAGAGACATTTGATGACAACAAACCTTCCTTAACTGGGAGGGGGAATATTTAATGCAAGGCTTCTTATTTGCATCCAAATGGTCACTTATATATAATGACACCACAAAGACAGTCACAAATGTGCAAGGACTGAAGAGACAGAAAAGGCTGCTTAAGTAGCAAAACCACTGAAAGAATTAGAGATGAAATTTAATCTATACAAGTAAAACTACACTACCGGTAGCTGCAATATTAAAAACAGAGTATGAATATATATGCAAAATCTAGAAATTTCTCATGAAAAAGTTAAGAAATTTAAAAGAATATAGAACTTGTGGGCTGGACAGATGGCCCAGCTGTTCAGAGCACTTGCTGCTCTGGTAGAGGACCTAAATTTGGTTCCCACCACCCACATCAAGTGGGTCATAACCACCTATAACTCCAATTCTGGGGAATCTGGCTCCTCTGGCCTCTTTGGGCACCTTCATTGAATTGCCCATACTCCCAACCCCCTGCCACCAGATACACATAATTTAAAATAAATCTTTAAAAAAAGCAACAAGTTTTTTTCTACTGCTTTAGTTAGGGTTTCTATTGCTATGAAGAGACACCATGACCATGGCAACTCCTATAAATGAAAAAATTTTATTGGGTGGCTTACAGTTTCAGAGTTTAGTCCACTATCATCATGGCAGGACATGGCAGCATACAGGCAGACATGGTGCTGGAGAAGGAGCTGAGAGTTCTATATCTTGCAGGCAACAGGAGGTGAACTGAGATGCTGGGCATGGCTTGAGCATATATGAGACCTTAAAGCTTGCCTCCACAGTGACACACTTCCTCCAACAAGGTCATACCTACTGCAACAAAGCCACACCTCCTAATAGTGCCACTCTCTATGAATTTATGGGGGCCAATTTCATTCAAACTATCATATACCACTCCCTGGCCCCCATAAGCTTATAACAATATCATAGTGTGAAATGCATTTAGTCTCCATAGTCTATCACAGTCTTAACAATGTTTAAAAGTCCAAAGTTCAAAGTCTCTTCTGAGAGTCATGCAATCTCTTAACTGTAATCCCCTATAAAATCAAAATTAAAAAAAAAATAAATGACATACTTCCAGCATATAATTGTAAATGCATGTTTCCTGTCCTGACCACTCGATCTCAAATAAACACACAGAGGCTTATATTAATTACAAATGCTTGGCTGATAGCTCAGGCTTGTTACTAGCTAACTCTTACATTTAAATTAACCCATTTCTATTAATCTATGTGGCTCATTGATTCACCTGTTCTTTAGCACATGTTACTTCCTGGGAGACTGGCTGGCATCTCTCCTGACTCCACCCTCCTTCTTCCCATCAGTTTCCCATCATCACTTTTGCTTCCCCTCCTAACTTCCTGCCCAGCTACTGGCCCGTCAGTTTTTTTATTAACCAATGAGAGTAATACATATTCATAGTATAGAAAAAGATTGTTCCACAGCATTTCCCTCTTTTTGTCTAATTAAAAAGGAATGTTTAACCTTAATATAGTAAAAGTATATACAAAAAACAGTTATTAAATAAGAATTACAGTAACAATATCCAATCCATTTTTATTTGGCAAAATTAGAGAAAATAATTATATATCTTCTCTTGGTGAGTCTAAAGTTTTGTATCTAATTTACTTTCTGTTATAACTAAAGAAAACTATAATTGTAACTATTTAGTCTTCAACTCCAACAAAGACCCCAGAAGGATAAAATGTTACCTAATGACAGGGACATCAGGCTGTCTGAACAGTCATCCAAAATTTCTCTGTAATGTTAGGGCATCCATCTTTGGTCTACAGGCTTTCTTGTGAAGCAGGGAATGCTGAAGAACTGTCCTACTTGGTCTTGGCAAAGTTTAGCAGTCTCCCTTTTCACATCCTGCTGGTCCAGTTTGGACAGTGACTGTCAGCAATAAGGCAAGGACAGTTTCTTTGCCCACATGGCTGGCTTTTGCCATAAAGAAAACAAACTCCAAAAATAAATAAAAAAGAAAGAAAACAAACTCTATATGGGGTTTCTTAGATGCCCACCATCTTCTCTGAAGTAGATTGGTGGTACCAGGAGCAGACATGTCTCACTGACATAAAAAGCCTAAGCTATTAAAACATTTTAAATGCCACATTCTATAGGTCTTTAAAGTGTTTAAAGATTGCCTATCTATCTGAAATATATCTCTGTATACCTAGAAAATGTAATTAACATTAACATAAGTTTGATAGATATGGGTGACTGCTATAGATGACTAATTATTAACGGTACTTTTTAACTATACATTATATTTTTAAATGAGTTACTTAAATGCAATATACCAAGCAAGAGTAGAAACACACATGCAGAATAACAAAAATAACCTCAAATTTGTATCAATATACAAAAATCCATACCAATGTAAAACATTTGAGACTACTAGTTGGTTTTTTTTTATTTAAAAGTAGATTCAATAATCTACTCTTTTATCCTATTTCTATATCCTCCCTTTTTCTTTTTAGAATGAGATCCCTGAATCTGAACTCCTTTGTTCAGCTTTTTTCCTGATCATTACCAATAACAACTTGTAACCAACTCCCCTAAATGATGACAAACATTCATAATTTATTTTTGAGAATGTGGGCATAGTTCTCTGGACTACTTCCTGTTGATTGGGGGTGCTGGTAGTCTTTGGGGGACCCTGAGAAAATTTGGGATTATGGTCAAGTCCTGACTGGAGTATTGTGTGAGGCTGGATCGTCTCAGCCTTGAAGCTGTTCTGGGTGCAGAACTCAGAGGGAACTGCAACAGAGGCTCTCTGAAATGTTGGATCATCTGGGCCATCCATTCCCAGCAGAGATTTTTCAGGTCTTCCTTGATCAAACCTGAATTTTCTTAATCCAGACCCTCTCATTTCCTATGGAAATAAAATCAGAATCTCTTTCCCAAAATACCATATCTTTTGACTGAAAATGTGTATACAGATAACATTACATAGACTGAGCAGGGTGTGTTTATGTATTTAGGGATATATATATATATACACATATATATAATATGCATATTATATATTTATATTATATTATATATATATACAATTAATGAAAAAAGAGGCCAAGAGTTTGAAAGACAAAGGGAAGGTTTGTAGGGAGAAAAATGAAGGGGGAAATGATGTAATTATATTATAATATCAAAAACAAAAAATTATTTAAAAAATAATAATGGTCTGGAATAGAAAATGTATACTAGTTAAATAGATTAAAATATATAAATTAAAATTGGGAAAAACACAATCTAAACAAAAGCAATGTAAAGATACTTAGTGTCCTCTGATGACTCCCCTTCTGACTGGCAAGAGGAGATTTCAGTCCACTCTTTAAGGTTACAAAGATGGCCATTAGTTAGAATTAAAACAAAGTAGGTACTTTCCATCTGCCCCTAAGGAAAATCAGGAGGCAGAACATCCAAAGGATACTTTGAAAGGAAAAAGAAACAAGAAAAGTCTTAGGAAGAAAAATCTAACACAGAAAATATGAAATAAAATTACAAAATTGAAATGAAACATGGGTATTGTAAGCATAAATGCAAAGGTCATAAAAATTAAGTTCTATTTAAAAAAAACTTATCTAAGGGATTAGAAACTGAATCCAGCTACATGCTTTGAGGCACAGACTTAGAAATTAGGACAGCCAAAGATACTGTCAACCTCCATAATAGAGACTCCAAAGAGAGCAATTTTACTGATGAATGAGCAGGGAGATTGAAAAATCTGAGAAATGGATGTTCTGATAGATCCTAACCAAATCTGGGTAGATAGAAGAAGACAAGGATCTCTCAGATAACACTTGGAAATTTCTTTATATTGCTTTGAAACAGCAATCCTCAGCTTTGAGCATCCATCACAAGGGTGGTGTCTGGACAAATATCCTCATAGACATATTTTTTGCATAAAGTGGTATAAGGTGGCTTTTGTGTATTGCTGTGGTCCTCAGAGAGTTCCTGCCATTGTGTTGTTCCCCCACACACAATGCCTCCTGAATCTATCTGACTTTAGGGTTAAACACTTTCCCATCACATTAGGCAGCAGATAGAAAAGAAAGCCGTATTTGCAATATTAGTATCAGGCAAACAAATTTTAGGAGACCATTGAGCTGGAAAAGCCACAGAGAAACGGTACATTTCATGTATTTTATGTATCAAACAATGTAACATTAAACCAAAGTGAAAATTGCAGGAAAAGGGGTAAACTCTTAAAAACCGAATAATAAAGGTAGACAACACACTTTTCTTAGGCACTAATGACTTCCATAAAGAAGGCCTAAATAAGGAAGTAGACAAACACAAAACAAACAAGAAGCTGGCTGGACCTGCCCATTTCTCTTCGTATCCATTTATTTATAAAAATTGAGTAACAAGCAAAACCTCAGTAAATTCTAAACATTAAAGGTTAGTTTTGTTTTTTAACCACCACCATGCAATAACATTAAAAGTAACAGCAAAGGAAGGTAAACACAGCTTCATCCATGGTATATAATCACACACTTCCTAGTCTTCTCTAATGGCAGAGGAGTGCGAAGGGAGAGAGAGAGGCATCAGACCCACAAATGCACAGTAACTAAAAATAAATGACAAAAGCAACCCAGACTGTCTCCTAAAGCTCTCTGAGAAAAATGCAGTCTTTAAGTCTCTCACTATTAATCATTAAAGAATTCAAGTTGGCAGAAAATAACTAACCCAAGTAACAACAAATAACCACTAACAAGAAAAAGTAACGAGTCAATACAGTAAACACAGCAACGGATGGAGTAGTGAACAAAACATGGCAGAATCAAATCCAGGGCTGGTTTTTAAGGAGGAAATAAAGAAACCCACAGTCAATTCTTGTTAGACTGATCAAAGAAACGTGAGAAACCACAAAAATACAAAATTAGAAATAGGAAAATAACCAAAATGAGTTAAGAGAATTCAAAACTTTTTGCACAACTCAAGTTAAAACATGGATCATAACAGTTCCCAGTCCCGGTCTCTCTTGCCAAGGGGACAACTGTGTGGGGGTGAGGAGGTGGTTGGCATCCTTGATAAAAGGATAGACACAGGTGTATGACTAGTTTTCTTATAACCATGAGAAAAAGTCAAGAGACTCACAAACACGAGGCGTTGTTAAGCTATGCATGGCATGAACATGTGTTAACTCTCTTGATACTGGGAAAAGTGAACTTTTTGTGTGAATCTCTGCTACCTTTGTTCTAGGTTATTCTCAATAAAACACATGTCTCACTGGAGAACTTTATTTCCATGATAACTCATTGCACTCATTTTAACAACAGCAAGGTAAAGCAAGGAAGCCCCTATGGGTAGTTTCAACTGCTTACTAAAGTGCTAGCCAATGCAACATGACAAGAAAACCAAATGTGAAAATGAAAGGTAAAGAGGAGAAGTCAAATCATCATGACTGACACAGTACATGTCCTAGCTAGCTTTCAGCTGCAGTGATAAGCACCATGATCAAAAGCAACTTAGGGAGGAAAGGGTTTATTTCATCTTGCAGCTTACAGCCACCATCAAGGGAAGCCAAGACAAGAACTCAAGGCAGAAAAGCCAGGAGCGGAAGCAGCAGCTCCTTAAATGAGGGTCTGTCCTCCAGATGTGTCTAGGTTTGGGCCAAGTTGACACAGACTAACTACTACAGTAAATGAGTGAACTGAAAACTGTTACTAAAAGTATACTGTGATTATGTGGCTGGCTAGAAGGTGTGTCCAACATACAGAAAACAGTACTCAAAATGAGTTTACTAGAAACATAATAACTAATTAGAAAATATAATAGAAGAAAATATTCTACTCACAATAGCCACAAATTGAAAATAACTAAGAACACATTTGTGAAGATGAAACTTAAACCTACAGCATTTTCCCTGGTTTTCAAGGGTGATGAGAAATAGCATAATGCAAGTTCTTGCTACAAATCAAATCATAAAAGCAATGCAATCTTAACATAAAAAAAACAGTGGAAACATGGAGCTAAGCCACAATTAGATCAGGAGGGAAAATATTGGATGGAACAGGGCATTTGAGCTACCCAGAGAAATAATCCACGAAGTAAGTAAGATAGTTACAAATGCTTATAGTTATAGACTGCAATGCAAAAAACTGCTAGAAAAGGTAAGAGCAGTATTAACTAAAACTGTGACAGACAAATGAAGACATAGAGATTTAAAAAACATAATGTATAATTACGATATATATCAAGAAAGAGGGATTATATGCCCAATAAACAGAAAATAGTAATTCTACTCAAAACTATTCAATATTTCAAAACATATGTTCATGTATTGTGCCACAAAGAAATTTCAGAAAATAGATTATAGATGGAAATCATGGGTGTTATCTTCTCTGTCTATACTTCAGTTAAACTGGAAATTAACACTTTGGATATTTAAAAACTTTGTTCTAGATAATGAAGCTTAAAAAGAAAATACAAAGTAAACTATAGAACCTTTAGAAATTGATGCAAACCAAAGTACAGCCCATCAAATTCTTGCGATGGGGCCAAAATAATATTGAGAGAGAGAGAGCACTTACTGTCTAAAGCACATTTGTAACAAGACAAGGAATACTAAAATTCAGTGGTTGGGGTGGTTTGACTGACATGGCCCCCATAGCCTGGGCATTTGAATACTTGGTCTCTCCTTGGTGGCTGTTTGGGGAAGCTTAGGAGGTGTGGTCTTGCTGAAGGAGGTATGTTGTTGAGGATGGCTTTCATGCTTCAAAAGACTCCCAGCATTTCAAGTTCACTTTCTCTACTTCCTACATACGAATCAAAATGTGAGCTCTCAGTTTCCAGTTCCAGCCACCTTGCTTGCCTTATGCAATGCTTCTCCACTGTAATGGTGATGGACTCTTATGCCTCTGGACCATAAATCCAAATATTCCTTTCTCCTGTAATGCCTTCATGGTGGTGCTTTAACACAGTAATAGAAAAGTAACTAAATCAAAGGCTAAGCGTTCAATTCAAGAAACCAGAAAAAGGAGGGATAACAAAATAAGAGCTAATTTACTCTCAGCTCAAGCAGAAAGTTGGAAATTACTGATGTGGGAGGTGTGAAGACAAACGTGATACATATAATGAATTGTTGTCTTTAAAATTGTTGGTCAAATGAGTCAGTCTCTATTGAGGTCTAACCAAAGGGATAAAAAACATGGTAGGGGGCACACTTAAAGTATTAGAAAAGAAATAGAAAATCATGAAAAAACTCAAAAGAGTAGCCACTTTCTTCATCTTTTCTGAGAAGTTTTAATAAATCTTACAAATTGTGCTAAAGGGAAGGTCATAGCCACACACGAGGGTGGCTTTGCTTAGGAGCTCCCACTCCCTTCCGCCGTCACCTCGGTGAAGTTAAGTGCTCTGGTGGTGAAGAAGCCGATCAGTTTTTAACCAATTTAGATCCTGTGGAGTCAAATCCAAGACACCTAATGCCTTCAGGACTGACCATGCCACAACAAAACATTGGAGGGAGTCAGGCTGTGTGTTCAGATCTAGTTCAGAAGTCTTTTTGTCTATAGTGACTGCAAATCCTTCCTTCTTCCTTCCTTCCTTCCTTCCTTCCTCCCTTCTCCCTCCTTCCCTCTCCCTCCCCTTCCCTCCCTCCCTCGCTCCCTCCCTCCCTTCCTTCCTTCCTTGTTTTCTTCCGTCTTCCTTCCCTACATCCTTTTTGTTTTTTAAGCTAACTTTTTAGGTTAGCACACAAAGCAATAGGTCTCCTTACAGTGTTCTCATACATACGTGTTGTTATACTTTGTTTCCCCTCCCCCACTCCCCTCCCTTCTGCTGCATCTTGTTGGCCCCCAGTAGTCCCTGTCTTAGTCAGTGTTCTGTTGCTATGAAGAGACACCACGACTATGCGATTCTTTCAAAGGACAGCATTTAATTGGGGCTGGCTTACAGTTTCAGAGGTTTAGTTCATTGTTGTCATGGTGGGGAGCATGGCAGCATGCAGGCTGCTGGAGAAGCTGAGAGCTCAATATTCGGGTCCATGGGCAGAAGGAAGAGTGGCACTGGGCCTGGCTTGAGCTTTTGAAACCTCAAAGCCCATGCCCAGTGACACACTTCCTCCACCAAGGCCACACCTCCTAATCCCTCTCAAGTGGAGCCACTCCCTAATCACTGAGCATTCAAACCTATGAGCCTATGAGTTGAATGCAGCCCCCTTTTCTGATTTCTTATCACATATATTCCATTACTCTCTCTTTCCCCCTCCCTTAGGATTTCTCTCTCCTCTCATGATTCTTGTTGCTCTGAATCAGGGTCTTACTACAGAGCCATGAACATTCATCAGTTCCCCAACCTGGGCTCCATGAGTGCTAGGTCACAGGCAGGCACCAACACACCTGACTTAACTAGTCCGCTTTCTTTCCATTTGTTGCCTGAGTACTATAAATGTTGGTGGAATAAAAACAGAATTGTTTATGTTAAACTCTAATGAAATGTAAAAACCTAGGGAGAGTTTCAAGGCCTCCACCTGGGTACCGACACTGCAGGGAACCAAGGACCCTCCTAGCTTTGGCTGTTTCTTTAAGAATTGTTAGAAAATTCCAGCTATGAGAACAACAAGGTCCCCACAACAAGGGACAGATAATTGCATTAAATAGAACAGGAAAAGAAGAATCCAGAAGCACTGAGCACACCGAAACCCCAGACCTCTTTTTCTAATATCACCCCCAGTACAAGTAGCCAAGACTCCTGGAACTAACAGTGATGCAGGACAGGGGCGGCTGTTAGGACCAGAAGATAAGATTGTGTTCAAACCCAAACCCCAGGGCCCCTCAGTGAGGGACACAGAAGCCAACTGAAAGGAACTCCCAAGGCTGAAGGTGGAGAAACTTGAGCAGCAAAGAAACCCTGTCTTGAAAAGAAAAAAAAAAAAAAAAGCATTCTAGGAGACATGACCACTAAATGCAATGTGGCATTCTTGGTGGGATCCTGGGACAGAAAAGGGGACATTTGGTAGAAATGGAAGGGATCTAAGGTATGGTCTTTAGCTAGTAATAACATTTCAGCATTGGTTGGAATCATACATAAGATGTTAATACTGGGGAGCAGTGGATGCAGGGTTTAATGGGGACTCTTAAATATTCCAAATCTAAACCATAACAACAACAATAACAAAATAGTCTGTTAAAGAAAAAGATGCTAAGTGGCCGTGGGATTTAATCAAAGAAGCCTGACTCTGTGGCCCATCCTGTGAACATATGAATAAGCTCCAAAGAAAGCGAACATTACCATAGTTCTCTCAACTAATGAAATATGATAAACACAACAGTCAAAATTGCACCTGCCACTCTTCTTCTTGCAAAGGCTGGCTGGCTAGATAAGTAAGTTTTACCAAGAGAACTCAGGACTCTTGTGACATTCAGGTTTTTTCAGGGAATAAAAAGAAAGAAAAATTGAAGTGTTTTCAAATCTTTCTGTGCAGCTGCTATAAACCTACACAAAAAGGACAGAAAAAAGCACACATACACAAATGTCATCTGTGAATGTCCATGCAAAACCTGATGCAAGGAAAAATGCCATGCCAGAGGTACTGGAGTAGCCCTGAGGGGACAGCGGGGACAGCTGGGATCAGCAGCTACTTTCTACATAGTGTGGAACTGGCTTACCACTTAGCAGCTTTCCTGGTAGGCTCTGGTTGCCTGCCCAACATTGGAATAAGCCCATTTATTTTGCGTTTTTGTGCACATTGCCCTGTTTTTGGTTTATAAACATATCCATTGAGGATTGGAAGGGAACACTTCAAATTACATAGCAAAAACTATGACCACGAATAGTAAATAGGATGTGTTTTTTTACTCAATTATCTTCTGTTATTTAATTTTATAGTCAAAATATGATTTGCATATTCACTAAAGCCCAATAAAAAACAATGAAAAAGTGTTTGGCCGGGGATATAGCTCAGCAATATAATGTTTGCCTAACATGCCCAGGCAAGACCCTAGGTCCAATTCCACTACAATCACCATCACTAAGAAAAGAATGGGAAAATGTTTGATGTGTTGCTAAGATGATGTAATAAAGTGACAACAGCTGGGGAAGAATCAGCATGATGGAACAAAAGCTTGCTTTAACAAGATGGATCAGGAAGACCCATTTCTTGATGTAGGATGTCCTTCTGTACGCTGTGAATATGTGTTGCTCATCACTGGTTGGTGAACAAAACTGGTTTGGCCTATGGCAAGACATGATAGAGCCAGGCAGGAAATCCAAGCAGAGATATAGGGGAAAAAGGTAGAGTCTGGCAGAAGCCATCCAGCCACCCAAGGAGCAAGATGTTAATAGACCGGTAACGCCATGGCCATGTGGCAAAATATAAATTAATAGAAACAGATTAATTTAAGTTGTAAGAGCTAGTTAGTAATAAGCCTGAGCCATAGGCCAAACATTTATAATTAATATAAGCCTCTGAGTGTTTATTTTATAAGCATCTGCGGGACTGGGCAGGACGCAGAAAAGCCTCCGGCTACAACTTCTCCCTGGAGCACTGAGTCAGGAGCCAAGCAGTATTAAAGCACCGTTAAATACCATTAAAGTTAACAATGTGCCTTTTTTTTTTTTTTTTTTTTGCAAGCACCCCCTTGGAACATTTACTTCCTTATAGACAAGGTGTTAGGGGCTGCAGTGACTTGGTTCCTTAACTCGTAGCTGCTACATTCTCCCCTGATATCCTAGCTTCTTTGAGTGAAGAATTATGAGTCAACAACCAGTTGTACTCTCCCGTGTCAGAACCAGCTGTTCTGAACGCTCCACAGATGCTGTAAGGGAAGTTTATACTGAAACCACGGATACCTTGAGGAAGCTGCACTGCAACTGAAGCTTTAGAACAAAGCACAGCTCTGGTTCTAAAGGTTGCTATGTGCTGCCGCTATTTAGTGTTACCAGAAGCCAAGGATTACAAGAGCTCTCAAGTGCTAGGGCCCTTGGTGGTTAAAGCCCAGAGCAATAACCCTCCAACTTGATTGCCCACAGCGTAAGTCATTGCTTTTAAAGTCTGGAAGTTCTAAGGTCTCAGACTGTGGTCATTTTACTTGTCAACTTGAGGTAATTTTGGAATTACCTGGGAAGAGAGTCTCATACCAGGTTGGCCTGGGGGGTGGGGGGCTATCTTAATTAAGTTCATTGCTATGGAAGACCCGGACCAGGGTGGGTAGCACCATTCCCTAGGCAGGAGGTCCTGAACTGTGCAAGAGTGAAGAAATCCAGCTAGGTACCAAAAGCCAAGCAAGATCAGGCACACATTGATTTCTCTCTGCTCTTGGCTGTGGATCTGATGGGACTTTGTGCCTTAAGCTCTGGTCACAGTGACATGAAGCTAGAACACATGGTTTGGAGCTATAAGGCCCTCTAAGGCTTTCACAGCCAAAAGCTCGGGACTGCCAACAATGAAAGAGTTTCTCCTCTTCCACCCATGATTCCTGTCCTGGTAAAATGGATCAAGAATCTCGGTGTTTAAAAACATATATATATATATATATATATATATATATATATATATATATATATATATATATATATATAGCTTCCTGACTCAAGACCAAGGAGAAACAGAAAGCAATCATAACACTCCATCTAGAAATAGACCTAAGTATACATAGACATTGTGCATGTGATGAAAGTGTCATTTCCAGTCAATAGAGAAGTGGTGGAGAACTCAGATGGCTAGCCATTTGGAAAATATAAAGTTAGCGCTCTGCTGAACTGTTTACATTGAAATGAGTGATAGACATTTCAAAGATTGGTATATAAAAGTCTAAAACCATGAGAGCATCAGAAAAGGAGGCGAGTGACATATAATCCTGGTACATGGAAGGCATTTCTAGAAGGGTAGGCTAAGTAAGTATTGCACATAACTGGATTATTGGGCTCCCTAACAATTTAGCAGTTTTGCACAATAAAAATACCATAATTAAAATGAAAAGGTAAGGATAAATTGGGTGGAGAATCCTTGCTGCACCCAAGGGACAAAACATTCGTGTCTTCTATAAGACATAAGAAAAAGTGGAAAGCCCCAAGATAAAGTCAAAAAGAAATGGTGAGAAGGTAAAGGCAAAATCCTTATGGGAGGGGGCCCTCAGCAATTCACCCTCACATACACAACAGGCACATCTGGCCTAGCTTTACGTTTCTCAGACTCTACTCTCTAGAAATACAGAAGCTGGAGTGTTGGCTAAAAATAAGAAAACTCAGGGGCAAGTCCAAAATACACTAGTAGGCTATTAATTCAATACATTGTGGTACATCCATACATGCATTGGAATATTATGTGATCATCAAAAATTAAAAAGGTAAGACTATGGATACTGATAAGGAAGTGGTACAACAGTTAGGTGAAAAATGTGTTAATGGCTTTGTAAACTAGTTAAAACATGTATATTGATAAAGATACAAGAAAAGATCTTGAAAAAATATATATCAATCTGCTAAGGGAAAGCGAAGCCCCCCCCCCACCCCCCATTGAGTGTGCAGGTATGCATGTGTGTACATGAAGCCCAGAGGGCAACTTCAGCTCTCATTCCTCAGGTGCCATCCACTTTGTTTTTAATACAGAGTCTTTCATAGGCCTGGAATTTTCCATAGGCTAGACTAGTTGACCAGTGAACCCCAGGAATCTGCCAGTCTCCATCTTCCTGTGCTGGGATTACAGGGGTGTACCACCAGGCCTGGCTCTTTTGCAGGTGCCTCGGGGGTGATCCATTCATGTCCTCATGCTTATGAGGCAATCACTTCTGCCATCTGAACCATCTTCCCGGCCCTCTGTTCTAATTCTTACGTTTCCACATAGTGGGATGTTTTATGGCTTCTGTTAAACCATCAAGGAAAGTAACAATTGCAATTCAGAAATAAATTTAAAATTCTTAAAGTTCTTTCTTCAATTCCAAATTCTGCGAGACTGGCAAAATCACAATTTCTACACCAAGAACAGAAAAAAAAAAAAAAATCTCTAACTGGAGTCATAAGCCAAGCTAGTTCAGGGTCACAGCAACACTCAGTTTCCAGTTGAGTGTCAACTCATTCAGAGGGAACTTTCAAACGCAAGATTAGGAGAAAGGCCTGAGGGAGGGAAATCCATCACAATAGGTTCTCTTTGTACTATCTCCCAGGACTGATGGTGGCTTTAGCCAGGGACAAGGAATAGTGAATAAATAGCTTTGGACAGGAAGCGGCCACTTGGGTAGGAAACATGACAGAGAGAGTGCAGGAATAGAAGCTTTGTCTAGTGGAGAGAGCCCGGGGGCTGTGGGACAACGCGGGTCACTGTGGTCGGGGGAAAGACACAGGGCTCGGGACCGGGAAATTTGAGGTGAGTTATCTCTCTGGTACGTGAGATGGAAAATCAGATAATGCCTTTGAGTCTCACTTTCCTTTGGAAGGGAGTCGGATGCTGTCCATCTTCCCGGGATTGTGACTAAGGTTAAGTTTAAATATGGACAAGAAATAGCTCAGACATAGATGACATGCACGGGCACATCGTCCTCTGCCACCTGTAGTGTGTGTCAGTTAACAGAAGGCGGTCACAGGACTGTAACTCTGTTCCCCAGACAAAAAGACCCCAGACCTGTGGCTGTCAGATAAAATTCAGGCTGCCCAGTTAGATCTGAGTTTCAAGTAACAGTGAATAATTGATTTTACTAGAAGCACACCCTGTGCAGGGCAAGGACAAGTTAGCGCTGCTCCTTCATTATTTTCCTATTGTTTACTCCTGTTTCAAATAAATTGATGCCTCTCTACAATCCCAGACCCCACTCTCCTCTAGTTGTTAGGGAACTGTGACGCACGCCCCTAGAGCTCAGGGCCTGGGCCACTGGCCTTCACTGTGTGAATTAGCAAAGATCTCCAAGGCTCAGCATGAAGCATATTCTTTCCTCCCATGCTGGTGACACACTAATGCTAGGTGTGACTCAGACTTCCAGAATACCACTTAACAACCCCCCTCACCCCATCCTCTGAGTGCTGTTTTCTGTTCCTGATTCACTAGGCGACAAATAAAATTTTAGACTTATTTGAAGTATTGAAAAAGAACAAAGATAATTTGAGCCTGCCTGCCTACCCTTTTCCCTTCCTTCCTTCCTTCCTTCCTTCCTTCCTTCCTTCCTTCCTTCCTCCCTCCCTCCCTCCCTCCCTCCCTCCCTCCCTTTACTGAGTGTGGTAGAGTATGTGTATTGTGGCCTGTGTATTCAGCTGTGTGTACACATGTGTGTGTGCATGCTTTTGGAAGCCAGAAGTCAGAGCTAGGTATCTTTTCTCAATAGCTCTCGATTCTTTTTTTTTTTTTTTTTTTTTTTTTTAGACAAGGTCTAAAAAAACTTGTCTTAGTTTGCTTCCTCTTGCTGTGATAAACCCTATGACCAAAAGCAGCTCGGGAAAGAGTTTTTTCAGCTTACAGCTTACAGTCCATCATGGAGGGAAGCTGGGGCAGGAGCTCTACCAGAAACCTGGAAGCAGGCTTTGAAGCAGTGGCCGCAGAGACATGTTGATACTAGCTTGCTCTCCCTGGCTAACTCAGCCAGCTTTGTGTTTAGTTTTGTTTTCATTTTTTAAACGTGTATGGATATTATGCTTACATATAAGTCTGTGTACCACTGAGCATACTGTGCCTGAGGAGGCCAGAAGAAGGCACCTGGTCCCCTGGGACTGGAGTTGCGGGTGATTAGGGGTCACCACATGGGTACTGGGAATCCAACCCCAGTTCTTTGGAAGAGTAGCCAGTGTTCTTAGCTGCTGATCCATTTCTCTCGCCTCAGCAGCCTGCTTTCTTATAAACTCCAGGACCACCTGCCCAGGGGTGGCACTGCCCACAGTGGGATGGGCCCTTCCACATCAAGAAAATGCTGGGCAGACTTGTCTACATGCCAATCCAATGGAAGCATTTTGTTGTTGTTGTTGTTGTTGTTTTCAAATGAGGTTTTCTCTTCCCAGACAATTCTAGTTTATGTCAAGTTGACCAAAACAAAACAAAACAAAACAAAAAGCCCGCAAACCTAACCAGCTCACTCACTGACCCTGGAGCCCTTGTGACTAGACTGGCCGTCCAGAAAGCCTGACTCAGCTTCCTTGCTGCTGGGACTACTGATAGTTAGAGGGGCCCGGCTCTTGACGCAGTGCTGAGGAGCTGAACTCGGGCCCTCTGACTATCTAGCCAGTGCATGAGCAACTGAGTCATCGTTTCTGCTAACGCCCACCTTTAATGAGGGAAATGAACCCAAATCTGGCTGAGCTTTCCCCGGCTGTGTTTTAAAAAGAGGGCCCTTCCTAAGCACTGGTCATTCCCCATCCATTTTCCCACTTGACTATTTCTTGATCAACTTTTTAGTGTGTTTCAAGGCCTCACTATCCCCAGGGTAAAAAGAACATTAATTCAGTGTTTGCTGAAACAGGACAAACATCTGAAGAAGAACCACTTCACCTCAGACAAGATGGTAGCTATAGCACCCCTCCGCAATGGCGTACTTTCTTTGAGTGAAAATCCAAATATTTTTATGGCATTCTTTGATAAAATTATACACTTGAATTACAAAGGGAATGTGACAAGGAACCGCTTTGCATGCTGAACTGCAGCCATGGCTAGGCTGGCGAGGATCAATTCCAGTTAAACAAAGAAATCAGCAGCAGAAAACACTTTTAAAGAGAAAAAAAACCAAGTCTCTTTGAAAGAAAAGTGGAATTTTCAATCTACCTTATTCATTAAAGTTCGAAGCCACATCCCTTTAACGAGCAGCCCAAGGGTGGGGAAATTGCCTTGAACAGCTAAATTCCAGGGAGCTTTGGCACCATCCCGGCAACATGATGTGGGATGGCAATTGTATGGAGTTTCTCCCAGTGAATAGGAAGTGATCAAAGATAACACTGCCTGGGAAAGAATTAAAATAGTGTAACATTGCATCGAGTTCTAGCCAACGTCAATCATCTCATGGGCGGGTGCACAAGGGCCTTTAAAGCTCGGTATAGCTGCGCTGTGCTATTCACAATATAATGACCGGCTTCAGTGGGGCTCAAATAAAAATGCAGAAGCATGTGCCCCCTCATCTAACCAGAACCGTGGAGTGTAAGCACAGCTCTTTAAATAGATCTTGGAGCTACAGCCTTCATTTACATCGTTTATTAAACACTGGACTCCAGGAAGTGGATTAATTCATAAAATGCCATACGACGTGACTTAACAATGGAAATGCTGTCTGTAAGGAGACTAGCAAAATTAGGGCACAATTGGGAAAAAATATAAAGCAAAAAGGACTTCCATAATTGCATGATCACCTTTCCCTCCGTGAAAGGACAGGGGGAAAAATACAGTACAGGAACTGAATTCCTCATTGTGAAGAAAAGAGTTCCTGGCACATAATGTAGACAGAGCCATTTACTGGAAAAAGTGTTGGTTTATTTACATGCTAAACAGCACCACTTTCCAGCTCCCACCAAGTAACAGCTTAGGGAGGGGAAGGAAGGAAGCCAGGCTCCCTGTTCCAGAGAGAAACAGAACAAGACAGACAGGGCCATCACCAATCCAAGCATCCTGACTCCATCGTTATAAAACAGAACACTCAGTTTTCCTGCACATCGCCAAAGAGATTATCTTTGCTTTTTTTAGTAACAAGAATCGTAGTAGGAATAACGAATAAATTAGACTTTGCATCCAGAAGGAGACCTGTGATCTGGAAACTGTGGACACCCGCCCTGCAGCAGGACATCTCTGGAGTGCAACTCTTTAAAAGCACGGGAAACAACTCGTGTCCATCAGAGAACTCCTGGACAAGGCCAAATAGAGGACCCTTGTGCACTTAACGAAGGGGCGGGGAAAAGCTGAGGAACAAAGGCAGATGAACCCAGCGAACTGTTGTTATGCGGCAACCAGGAGATCTGAATAAAGGCATTGAAGGGGCCAGGGTGTGGAAGGCTCCCACAGCTGCGGTTATTCCCAGCCTGGGACTAGAGGAAAATGGGAAGACTTTGCTCGCACACGGTCACCGGTTCTGATCTAGTTGTCCACCTTAAACCAGGCACAGCCTTCTAGCTTGATTTTGTGTGTGTGTGTGTGTGTGTGTGTGTGTGTGTGTGTGTGTGTGTGTGTGGTCTTTTTTATTTTTATTTTTTTTTTAACCTTTTTGCTTTAGAACAACTGAGACTTCAGTGAGTACCTAAATCTGACATGACAGGAGGAGGCTGCCGGGAGCATAAGATACTTGGGTATTACCCTCAAGATACCTGGGTATTATCCTCACAGATAGTTAAAACTCTGGACAGCTATTTCCAAATTGTATGTGTTTACTTTACCCTAGAAATCATTTTTAACCGTAATTTTCTAAAACATCAAAAAAGGAGAGATTGTGTTGTTCTTCTTTCCTTAAAACAAAACAGAGCAGAGTCTGAGGAGATGGCTCAGTGGGTAAGAGGGCTTGCTATGTAAACCTCAGGACCTGAGTTTGAATCCTCAACACCAAAAAAAACATGGGCATTGCTGTGTGTGTGACCCCAGCAACTGGGGGCCAGAGAGGGGTAGATCTGGGGAGCTTGCTGGCCAATGAGACTGGCAGAAACAGCGATAGGCCCTGTCTCGGGAGCACTAAGGAGAAAAGCAGCAGAAGAGGATACCAGATGTCCTCCCCTGGCCTCTACATGTGTGCACACTATAACACACACACACACACACACACACACACACACACACACACAAAACAAAACATAAATGAGCGTGGTTGGGCATGCCTATAGTCACAGCATGGGGACCTGAGATAGGAGGATCACGAGTTCAGTGCTAGCCTGGGAAACATACAATATGAGGTCAGCCTGGGCTACATACCGACTCCCTGTCTCAAAGATGAAGATGGGATAAAGAGAGAATTCACGTGAGAATTTTCATGGTTGGGACTGGGGCTGCAGTGCAAGAGCTGAGTGCTTGTTCAACACAAGCAGGGCTCTGGGTTTGGCCCCCACCACCGAGAAGATGCTAAGCTGTAAAATTGCTTGCTGGCAAGCCTGAGGACCCGTGTTTGATTCCTGGCACCCATGGAAAAAAGTTGGGCACATCAGCCAGCCAGTCTAGCCTAATAGGGGTGACAGGCCAATGAGAGGCCCTGTCTCAAAAACAAGGAGAAAGGTAAGTAGGAAGAGCACCCAAAGTTGACCTCTCACCTCCACACGCAGGTGCACACATGTGCGTGGGCACATATGCATGTGCACACACGTGCGTGGACATACGCACAAACGTACAAGTCTGTGCTGCTGACAGAATATCTGTATTTTTCTCTTTTCACATGATACTTCCAAGCTGAGTGCCATTACCAGGAAGACTCAGGAAGTCTGTTTCTAGGGTCCTCAGTAGGCACTGAGCATGAGTCCCCAGTATCCTGACATGCAGCTGTCCCACAATGTCTACAGAGAAGCAGTGTGCGGGTGCTCCCTTCCTTTTTAAAAATTAATTAATTAATTAATTTTACATCTCAGCCACAGTTTCCTCTCCCTCCTCTTCTCTCTGCCCCCTCCCCCATTTCCCCTCTGTTCCTGCCCCCCAATCCACTCCTCTGTTTCTGTTTAGGAAAGGGCAGATCTCCCACGAATATCAACAAAACATGCCATATCAAGTTGTAGTAAGACTAAGCATCTCCCCATGTGTTAAGGCTGGGCAAGGCAACCCAGTATGGGGAGTAGGGTCCCAAAAGCCAGTAAAAGAGTTGGAGACAGCCTCTGTTCCCACTGTTAGGAGTCCCACAAGAGGACCAAGCTACACAATTGGAACACAGATGCCGAGTGCCTAGGTCAGTCCCATGCAGGCTCCCTGGTTGTTGGTTCAGTCTCTGTGAGCCCCTATGAGCCCAGGTTAGTTGATTGTGTGAATTTTCTTGTGGTGTCCTTGACCCCTCCGGCTCCTACAATCCTTTCTCCTCCTCTTTGGCAGGATTCCGCCAGCTCTGCCTAGTGTTTGGCTGGGGGTTTGCACCTGTTTGCATCAGTTGTTGGATGACCTGTACGACAAGAACTTAAAGCTTTGGAGAAAGAAACTGAAGAAGATATCAGAAGATGGAAAGATCTCCCCTGCTCATGGATCAGTAGGATTAACATGGTAAAATGGCAATCTTACCAAAAGCAATCTACAGATTCAATGCAATCCCCACTAAAATCCCAACACAATTCTTTATAGACCTTAAAAGAACAATACTCAACTTCATATGGAAAAGCAAAAAATCCAGGATAGCTAAAACAACCCTCTGCAATAAAAGAACTTCCAGAGGTATCACCACCCCTGATTTCAAGCTCTACTACAGAGCTATAGTAATAAAAACTGAAGGACATTGGCATAAAAACAGACATGTGGATCAGTGGAATCAAGTTGAAGATCCAGACATAAATCCACATACCTATGGACACTTCACTTTTGAGAAAGAAGACAAAATTTTATGATGGAAAAAAAGAAAGTATCCCCAACAAATAGTGCTAGTCTAACTGGATGTTGGCATGTAGAAGATTGCAAATAGATCCATATCTATCACCCTGAACAAAACTCAAGTCCAAGTGGATCAAAGACCTGAACATAAATCCATATACACTGAGCCTGATAGAGGAGAAGGTGGGGAATAGTCTCTAACACATTGGCCTGGGAGACCACTTCCTTTCTAATGCAGGAGGCATTTAGTAGCTGTGGACACCCAAGTGCCTAGGGCAGGCTCTCTGGAGACAGCCAGCGTGTTTGTTTAAGGGACCCAGGACTGTGGAATGATGGTCTCGTTGGAGAGGGTAGAAATGTTCTCCAGGAAGTTGGAGGATGTGGCTGATTCAGCCAGACCACCTGAGCTGGTACTAAGGATGCCAACGTTACAGCGGGATTCAGAATTTGCTTTGCTTCCACTTAACTGGACATCTCCACTGCTTTGAGATGCTGCTTGGGTACCACAGCAGGCTTGAGAGGGCAGGAATAAACTACTTTCCCTAAACTTCCAAGTCTGCAGTGCTCTCCTCCCCCTCCCCTTCCCACATCCCTCTTTTCCTCCTCCTCCCTTTCCTATCTCTCCTCTCCTCTCACTCCTTCCTCCTCCTCACTCTCATCTCTCCCTACCCAGTGCTCTGCCTCACCTAGCAAATGTAAGACAAGATATCTGCAAGACTGTGCTCTGTAGTGGAAGAGGAGGTGTCAGCAGGAGTGTGTCACTCACATCTACCCCAGGTCAGAGCATGGCTGCTTTGGAATGGGTAGGACATGACCCATGCCTGGTTGTGGTTAATATTAGAGATGTCCACTGTGGGGTGTGGAATGAACCCCAGGGCAATCAGAGACCTTGTCCATAGCTGCTAGTTTCCTGGAGGGGTCATCCGGACTGAGTGCAAGTCAAATTTAGAGAAGCCTGTTGTGTACCTGTCTTTTTGGATGTTTTCTTGCAAGGTTGTGTGGCCTGGGAAATATGGTAATTGATGCTGCAGTGGCATCTCAAAGGCTAGATGCTTGACAGGCAAGTGCTGGCAGAGGCTGCAGCTAGGGGAGGCATTCTGTAAACAGGCATGTTTGTGAAGGTGTCTGTGTGGGGTCTTATGTTCAGCTTCTTGCATACAGTGAGGGCTTCAGATCTCGGACCAACCCAATGGGAGGTACCGTATGTTCCCAAGCTCAGTGGGTCTACCTTTCATAGAATTCATCCCTGGCCTGTTGAGTTTTGCTCTGGTTAGAGTGTTTGTATTAATGAGGTCACCAGGAACCGTCAGAGAGGTAGAAAGACACCTGGAAAAAAAAATAACAGAAACTGGATTGTTCCTGTTACTATGTTTGCAAAACCTGTCTCTGACTACATACATATCTCAGACTTGAATGATGGTCTAGAAAGTATGAAAAGAGGAAACATTTGAGAGGAGAATGGCACCATCATCCAGGATATAGAACTCATCTCAGAAACGTTAAAGATATAATTGCTCCAATATTCTGAGCATTGACTGATTTTGAAAATAAAATTATGGGTTATTGTGTCACTTCTAAAGGAAAATGTTTTATGTCACCAATTTGCTTATGGTAAGATTAAATTCTTTTTTCTCCCTCTCATTCTATACGTATAAAAGGCATTTCTGATAAAGATAAACTTCATGGAGTGATCTCTCTAAACTCAGAATCCAAAAAGCCTCGTCTGTGGGCTGCAGCTGACAAATGGTACCCTGCTGATGTTATCTCAGTCTACTTACAAATGTTATGGTTCATTATTGAGCATCTTCAAAGTGGACAAGTGAAGCAGAGAACTTGGTTGTTTGTGCTGGGATGTCTAGGACCTTTGATTGCAATATGCTGAAGATGTCTAAAGATTATCTAATTAAATTAAATAATTAATTGTGTGTATAGGCCAGAGGTTGGTGGTCAATGTCTTCCTCAACCACTCACCACATTGTATTTTGAGACGGGATCTCTCACTGAACCTGGAGATCACTGATTTGGCTATATAGGCTGGCCAATGTGTTCCAGGGATCTCCTGGTTTCTGCTCCCCACCAATGCAAGTGTTGTGCTCACAGATGTGCGCTGCTATGGCCAGCATCTGTATGTGCCTGGGGATGTGAACTCAGGTGCTCCTGCTCACACAACAAGTTCTTTATCAATGGGGCCGTCCGTAGAGCCCCAATATTTTTCGTAACACAAATTATAGAAGAGGGGCTGGAGAGAGATGGCTCAGTGGTTAAGAGCACTTGCTGCTCTTGCAGAGGGCCTGAGTATTAGTCCCAGCATCCAAGTTGGGCAGTTCACAACTGCCTGTAACTCTAGCTCCAGGGGATCAGATGCCCTCTTCTGGCCTCCTGGGGTACCAACATGCGTGTGAGCATACTCACGCACATACACATAAAAAAAAAATGTATCTTTAAAAAATTATAGCAGTTAAAACTTGGCAAATTCTCCTTGACTAGTAGGGAATATGTAACAGAGCCTAAGAGGAATGGTGTAAGCTGGTCAAAAGGAAATGTTAATATGGGAACTTGTCCAATACTCACATTGAAAAGCCACCAATGTTGCATCAAGAGGCTTCAATCACAGGTGATGAGCGAAGGTCTGGACTGCCAAAGATTTCAAAATGCAAGGACTAAGATAACGAAAGTCACCTTTTCATCCCTATTGTTCAACCAAAATAAACTTGAGTTTACATTTGAAAGAAAGCAGGCAAGTATTCAGATCTTTAATACTGTGATTTTATTCTGAATAATTGCCTTTTATTTTCAATGCCTATTGTGTCTTTACTGCACCTCTTGTCACAATTTAATCCCTCTTTAAACTTAATTTAATGCCCAATTTAATCTCACTATGACAGCTAATAATTAAGAGAGCCCATGTTGTGTAGCTTAATGTTTGGTTGTGTTGGTCATGTGTATGTGTCATGTACGATACTGTTTCATACCATACAATTTAGTGAGTAGCATCCCTTGATATGTTTATTTCTGAAGAAGGGGGGGGCCTATAGCCATCATCTGTTCACAATCAAAACACAGGTTTCCATGGAGTGTTGTGAACAGTTAAAGATAGGGAATGTGACTGTTAGCCACATTTTAGTATTTAGTCACTGTTAGTATTATACAAATCTATAGATTACAGGTCCCTCCCACCTGCCTGTTTCTACCCCTGACCCCACACTCCAGTGCTGGGATTATAGATGTCCATGCCTGCCTTTGACATGGGTGCTGGCTCCTGGGACTCATGTCCTCATGGTTGTGCAGCAGCCACTGGGCCAATTGAGCCACCTCCCCAGGCTTTCATGTTTTAGTACTTTTCAATCCCCTTCTCCTTAAAAAAGAAAGAAAGAGAGAAGGAAGGAAGGGCCATTGTTAGGAAATCTTACTTGGAAGTCAGTTTGAAGTCAGGCCAGATAGCTCCTCACTGATCAAAGTGTA
This sequence comes from Peromyscus eremicus, assembly GCF_949786415.1. Lineage (NCBI taxonomy): Eukaryota > Metazoa > Chordata > Mammalia > Rodentia > Cricetidae > Peromyscus > Peromyscus eremicus. Next base: position 69,186,813 of record NC_081416.1, on the reverse strand, counting down.
GGGGCTGTCATGGGTGTGTGTGGAGGGGATGGAGGTAGAGTACTTGGAGGCAGCCTTTCTGGGCCACCACAATAGCCCATGCATGCCACGGTGCACATGTGGCAGTCAGAGGACAACTTGCAGGAGTCAGTTCTCTCCTTCCACCTCGTTAAGGAAGGGTCTCTATTATTTTTTCCATTCTGTTTACTCCAGGCTTCTGGGCTATTCTCCTGTTTCCATCAACCAATTTGTCCTAGGGGTGGTGACATTACAGATACGAGCCACTACATCCAGCCTTTCACTTGGGTTCAGGGAATCAAACTCAGGTCATCGGGTGTCATTGGGTATGTGTGGAAAGTGGCTTTCAGCCACCGAGCCCCCTCTCTGGACCCTGAATTCCTTCCTCTTTCCCGCTTTAGCAAGCTTATCTGATGATAATTGGTGGCTCATGCTTCTGTGGTTGACTCAGATTATGGCAGAGATCTGTGAGCTGTGCAGACTCCCCTGGCCTGCCAGCTGGGCACCTGGACCTTCAAGGAGGCTTGCTGGAGTCCCGGGTGATGTGATTACCTGAATCTATTTGTATTGTTGATCAAGACGATTCACAAATTTCAATTCTTTAGTCATTATTGGTTTTCATCATCATTGTGAGAATATTTTACATTTCAAGATATATGTGTTATTATATACGCATATACCCACACCTGTGTATTAGTATAATTGGTGCTTAGCGTCTTAAGAAATCATATTAGAGGTAGGAAAGATGCCTTGGTGGTTGGGATTGTGTAATGAGCTTGTTGTAATGAGAGTTCCAGTTTGATTCCTAGCACCCAAGTCAGACTGGCTCACAGCTGCCTGTGATTCAAGCTCCAGGAGCAGTGGACATCTCTGGTCTCAACGATTTCCTGTACTCACAAGCACATACCCCCTCCCACAGATATACATAATTAAAATAATTAAAAATAAATCCTTAACAAAGAAATAATGTGAGAATCAAAAGTTACCTTGATGAGGGGGGAAAGTAGGAGCCAATGAAAAAAATGAAGAAAGACAAAGAAACAGAACCTAGAGGCACAGGACTGTCACCTCATCTATTCAAGAGGCTGAGACAGGAGGATCACAAACTGAAGGCTTGCCTGGGTAACAGAGAGAGTTCAAGGCTAGCTTAAACAACTTAAGTGAGTGTGGTGCTTTGAAAGAAAATGGCCCCATAGGCTCATAGGGAGTGGCACTATTAGGAGGTGTGCCCTTGTTGGAGTTGATGTGGCCTTGTTGGAGAAAGTATGTCACTAGGGGGTGGGCTTTGAGGTTCCAGAAGCTCAAGTCAGGCCTAGTTGCTCACTCTCTCTTCCTGCTGCCTGCCCATCCAGATGGAGAACTCTCAGCTACCTCTCCAGCACCATGTCTGCCTGCATGCCACCATGCTTCCCACCATGACAACAAGAGACTAAACCTCTGAACTATAAGCCAGTCCCATCTGAATGTTTTCTTTTATAAGAGTTGCCACGATCACAGTGTCTCTTCACAGCAATGGAAACCCTAACTAAGACAGTGAGATTCTCAGAACAAAAGTAAAATGAGGGCTGGGGATGTAGCTCAGTGGCAGAGCACTTGTAAGGTGTCCGTGAGGCCCTGGGTTCAATACCTAGAACTGAAAGGAAGAAGGATACTGCATGTAAGATAGGAGATGTTTAATGCAACTGTGGGAATCAATGTTCTACCGTGTGTGGGGTGGCACTTGATTTTACAGGTGATGAATGTGTTCAGTGCTGACCAAACACTCCCTAGCTCAGCTCTCCCCCTTCTGGTCTTCAGAGCAGACTAGGAAGATAGCAGAGAAAGGCATGCCCCATGGGGAAGAAGCTGCAGGGGACTCTGAACTGCTGAGAACAGAACCCACAAGAACCAGTGCAAAGCCATCTTATCCCTACCTCTAGAAGGCAGAACAAGGCATTTATGAAGGGCATAAGAGAACTTTCTGGCAACAGTAGTCCAAGCAGACTTCTGGGATACGAAGCTGAAAGGAAGAAATTCGCACTCACCAAAGCTTACTCTTAAAGGGAAGGGCAGGGCCAGTGATGCCCTTTACATCCCTCATTCAAAGTTCTATGACTCCTTGGGGCCACATGTCTGGCATTCTTTTTAAAGCACTTAGAAGGTAGAGCCAGGAAGACCAGGAGTTCAAGGGCAGTCTACACAAAACCCTCAACAACACCCAGCCAGCAGCCAACCAAAGGCACTGTGGGTGTCATGAGGCCAGACTTCTCTGAGTCCTGGGTGTGCTAACTGTACTGTAAAGCTGGAGAGCAAAGGGCCAGCAACACTCTATACAACTAGTCAAGAAAGTTCCTATTGATGAGGTGGTGGTGTACCCCTGAAACTATAGATGGGGTGGTGGTGTACCCCTGAAATCCTAGTACTATAGACGGGGTGGTGGTGCACCCCTGAAATACTAGCACTATAGACGGGGTGGTGGTGCACCTCTGAAATCCTAGCACATGGAAGACTGAGGCAGGAAGATGTGAGCTCAAGGCCATCCTGAGATACACAGTAAGATCTTATCTAAAGAAGGAAAAGGAAGGGAGGAAGGAAGGAAGAAAGGAAGAAAGGAAGGAAGGAAGGGGGAGGGAGGGAGGGAGGAAGGGAGGGAGGCAGGGAGGGAGGGAGGGAGGGAGGGAGGGAGGGAGAGAGGGAAGGAAGACAAATCCCAGTTCTTTCCTCCTCCCGTATCACAGCCTGGGAGGTGCTGACACAGTGGTCATAAGCAAAGTCAGAAATGGTGGGAGTGTCCTGAGTAATAACATTATGGCTGGCACTCAGTAGCTTTATCACAGTTCTTCTCTGCCCATCACTGAATTACACAGGATGAGGGCCCTATGGGACACAGTCCCTGGGGACATGTTGCCTTACTATAATTGGATTGCATACCCTGTATACTACCCGGCCTTTGTGACCTCCCTTCCTCCGGTTGGTTCTCCTCAGTGCCATTGTCCCACCCTGACCCCACTAGACACACTCAGCAGAGAAGAGCAAGCCAGAAGCAGGAGAAGAAAGGCCAGAAGGACATCCAGTACCAGCTCGCCCAGCATGCCACTTCCTTTATCCCTGAGGTTCCTCGAGCTCCTGACCTTCACTTGCTAATTCTTAATGCATTTCTTTTGTACAGTATGTATGTCTTTTAAACACTTACTGAGGCCAGAATCTGCCTGGCCCTGTGCTGAGTGATAGGATGAGGGTAGGTGGGATTCTAGCCTTTGAAACAGCATCCAGTGCTGAAGAAACGCCTTGCAAAAGTATTTGATTGACTATCTACACAAGTCGGGAAAGCCTCTAACTTGAAATGGAAGAAGAAAGGATTCCCATTGGTTTTAGACACTTGGATGGACAGCCACACCCACTTCCGCTCACTTTTCCTTACCACCCCCCTTCCTAGCTTCCACACAGGAAATCAAGGGCTGTCTCCCAATTAGCTTTAGACTCCTATGTCTTTCTACAGAGACATGTGACCATGAACCTACTTTGAGGTAAAGAAATTTATATGCCAGGTTGGAATTTTAATATCATTGCTGCCCAGTGTTACAGCCTCTTTTTCCTACCATTCTTAGGCCCAGCATTTCTTCTTCTCTATGTATTTTAAAAACATTTTTTTCTCCTTAAAGTCAAATAAGACAAAATAAAATCGAAGCGGAACTACTAAAAAGAAAAAGAATTATCCAGCATTACCCCTTAGAATTTGCTTTGTGAAAATATTTTTAAAGCTATTAGTCATGTTGAAGTTCTAGCCTTCATTAATATATGTATTTTGTGCAAAATCAGCGCCCTCCACATTCCCGGCCTGGCTGTTATACACACAAATTAATGAATGCACTTAAATGAATTTGATTAATATGCAGCAGCTTAAGATCCATTTTGTATTATTAGCTGAGAAATGTTCCCCCTTGAATGCTGCTGAATCAGAATGCTGCATTGGCTTAGCAAGGCACACACACACATCCACACACAGAGCAAATAATGTAAAGCTAAGATTCTTCATAATTACCATAATTCCCTCATTAAGATATTAGCAAACTGTCACATCCAGGAGACAGCCCCATACATGCATGGAGTTCTCCATTCTCCTCCTGCATCAAAGAGGCACATGCCAGGGAGCACGCTCAGTGGGAACTCCACTTCTGCGTTTTATTAGAGAATTTTGCAAAGTCCAAACAGCTTGAGTGTTGTATAAATTTATAGTTGTGCTTTCGAATTCGTGACGGTGGCTTTCAGCAGGTTTTATCTGAGAGCTTTTACTCGGGACTGCAGAGACCAAAGCCTCGAAACTAAAGGAAAATAAAATTGAAGTGCCTTTACAATTGAGTGATTTATACATTAAAGTATTTATTTTAAAACAAGATTAAAAACATTGCACTCCCAGAAGCACTCTCTCCCGGTTGAAGCGCTCAGATGGAAAATTTCATCCATTTCAAACTGATTTTTTGCCTGAATGGTTCGCACATATTTTCCTAAAACCTAGTCATATCAAATGATTTATTTTACTTTAACAACGCTGTGCAAGTAGGCAGGACGACTCAAATGTTGAGGGGATAGAAGGTACTAGGCCAATTAGGCGTCTGTCTATATTTTGAATATTTATGCTTGCCCACACTTACCCTCTAACCCTCTCCCCAACAGGACTTGCTCTAGATGAAGATTACGTTGTAAGAATATTTACCCTAATTTGAGATATAAAATGAATTTTATTTTGCTTTAAAAATTGTGTGTGTTTGGTGTCTATGCACAGACTTCTTTATGTTCAAGTGTAGGCATGTTGTGTGTGCGTGTGTGTGTGTGTGTGTGTGTGTGTGTGTGTGTGTGTGTGTGTAGGGCAGTGGTTAACTACAGGTGCCTTCCCCAATTGCTCTTCACCTTATTTTTTGAGACACAGTCCCTCACCTAACTTGGAGATCATCCATTTGAGCCAGGCTTGCTGGCCAGAAAGCTCAGGGATCCCCCTGTCTCTGCCTCCCCAGAACTCGGATCACACACACGTTGCCGTGCCTGAGGTTTTACATTGGTGCTAAAGAGTCAAACTCATTATCCTGCCTCCTGTGACGCCTTTTAGTGTGTGTGTGTGTGTGTGTGTGTGTGTGTGTGTGTGTGTGTGTAGGTATAGGTAGATAAGCGATGGCACTAGTGTGGAGGTCAGAGGACAAATTTTGGTAGTTGATTCTCTCCTTCCACCTTTCTTTTAAGGCAAGGTGTCTGGCACACTGTGTATAAGCTCACCAGCTCACACGCTTCCTGGGACGTCTCTTACCTGTCCCCTCCCGTTTCTGGGTCGGAGTGTTAAAACCACAGATGTGCACCACTGTGTCTGACTTTTTGTGCAGGTTCCAGAGACTGAACTGAGGTCATCAGGCTTGCCTATGCTAGCGGATGCTTTTACCCACTGGGCCATTTTGGCAGTCTCCATCAAAAGGTGAGAAAATAATTTCCCCCCCATTTTCCGTGAGAATCAAATATGGCATGTAAAGAGCCCTGTGTCTTCGCTGTCCCTCTGAAGGACCCCAGCATTGTCTCACCACAGTGCAGTGCGGTCTGTGCCCCACCAACGCTGCATAGGGCTTAGCGCTCGTGCTGCTCCATATCCGGTTGGCATTGGTCCACCTGCCACGGAGCAACGTGTCATCAGCACAGCAGAGGCGGGAAGAGTGTTAGGATCTACCCGGACCACAGAATTGCCACACAGAGGGCAAGGGATGCTCAAGGAAGATGGAGGCTGAACATGGAGGGTAGAGGGGGTCTCGAGTGGATGCTGGATGCTGTACATGGAGGATGCGCACCGGACACGTCACACAACCTGGGTCCTGAGGTGGCCGAGCGGTTAGCTCCTCCACTGTTGGCTATGTGCTTTCTACATTCTGAGGCATTCCACTTTCTCCGACAAAGAATACCTTTCTGACAGAGGCTCAGCTGGTTGAGACGGCTATTAGAAAGTTTTGTGGTCTTGCAATTGGAGGGGAATTTTCCAGAAACTCGTCTTGAATCTTGCTATTTCGGGAGGCTGGCTCAGCTCCTAGGCTTTTTCTCTAGTCCATCCGCTCCCTAAATTGGCTAGGCATGAGGGGAGGATGATTGTTGGGGTCAGGCATCGGGAGGAGCAGAACACCAGGTGTTACATTAACAAGGGTGGCACAAGTCCCTGGCTTAGTCATGTACTTTGAGAGTGTGGAAAATAGCTGTTCACAGTTAACACCAGAGGTGCTCATTAAACTGCCGTTCTGTTGGGAATGAAGCCTCTGAAATGTCACAGACTATCAAGTAGCTCAAATTCTATCAGGATTATGATACCCACTGAGTTGCAAGTTATAAGAAATGATACTTGAAATAAAGGCTTTGCGGGCAAATTAAAATAGTAATAATTTCAGCTAATGGAATGATATCTTTTTTTAAATCCCTTAATATCATTTGGCCAAAATTACATATTTGGAAAAAAATGAGCCACTCAAGAAGACTTCCTAATTGTACGTAATGTGCCCGAAGGCATATTGCAGATGTAATTCCAAGGCCTGCGCACAGAGGAAGCCAGCTCTGATGATAACACTGTGCATTGGAAATACATCGTAGTCACAAACAGTCATCATGTGGAATGATTTCCCAGAAAGAGAAGATGGGAGAAAGAGGCGGCTTCCACAGTAAGCTCTGTAATACCGGCTGCTCTCTGAGGATGGTTCTTTCTATGTGTGCAGACCTCTTGCTATGCCCCTCAGACTATTCCGTTCCAATGGAGGCATCTAATAGCTCAGCACTTTGTAAACAATAAAGCTCATTTTCCTGAAACTCAGTTGAGTCGGGAGCTTTTTTTGTTTAGTTTAGACCAAGATAATATTCCTACAGTCGGTTCGTGTTAGCTTATGGTCTTGCCCACAGGCCAACAAAGGCCTGAATATAGGGCTTAAGATGAAGAGAGAATTACTCAAACCACACCAGAATCCCTGGGTTGAACTACTAACATGGGGCTGGGGTGTAGCTCTACAGTAGAGTGTGTGTGTGGCCTGTGTGAGGCCCTAGGTTCAAGTTTAAAATCACAAAAACAAACTTTAAAGAATTACTCTTGCAAACAGGTGTGTGTATGTGTGTATGTGTGTGTGTGTGTGTGTGTGTGTGTGTGTGTGTGTTTCTTAAGCTGTTGTTTATTTTTAATTTTACATGATTGAACTACAGCAAGCTGTCTGTCAGTCTGTCCTTCAGTGCGTTTGCATTTGATGTAATTCAATGACCTTGCGATTCTGCACAGAGTCTCGTGACGACTATGCACATGTGATTTTGATAAATGACTAAAAATCAAAACTCCGATCTGACCTGTTCTCATCTGTGGCCCAACTCAGAAAGTAAAGGTGAAACTGTAAATTTGTGTTGCATGCTCAGGCAAGCTCCCCAGAGCCAGTTAGTGAAGGCTCATGGAGACTCCAAATCCCTGGAACCACTATGGGGTCCAGAGGGGCACGGCACTACAGTACTGATAACCACCACCCCCTGGGCACCCCCAAAACCCTATGCTTTCTTCTCCGGCCTTCACTGTTTCAGAGGTAGGTACCACCTCCTGTACCAGCTGGATTTAATCTTCCTGGGATAGACATACCTGGGATGCCTATTGTGAGCTCAAGCTTCATCTTAGTGTCCTTGATCTTCAACAAGGCTGGCTCCCCTTCTACCTTTCCACTTTTCCGTGTTCAGGCCCCTGGGCCATGCGTGGGTGAACAGTGGGCTCCTTGCTGTTTGTAACTGCCTTCTGGGGTCATCATTGAGGCTTCTTGGCAGCTGAGTCTGTTTCCTACTCCCTCACCCCCCAGCCTCCCTATTTAACAGCTGTGTCTTTACACCGTCTGCAAAACCCTCAGAATCAGCATCAAGGTTGCTTCTTCAGTCACATCTAAGCCACATAGGAGCCCAGCTGTGGGCTCTAGCTGGCCACGAGCCAAAGGTGTCACTGGCTTGGACATAATACCTCCAAGGCTTGGACATAATATCTCCATAATACCAGAGGTGGGAGAACAAAACACGAAAAGACAGTTGCTTCTCTATTCGGGGTGACAAGTAGTTGAGTATTTCCAGACAGTGTTTAGACAAACTCCAGACTCATCTTTACAGAAGATAGAGAGGAAAGCCCATGTGTAAGTGCAGGGCAGGCCTCCTAAGAAGGTCTCCTCAGGACAGAAACGGGCGGGTATCCCTGGAACAACAAGGTCCTGCTTCAGGTGATTTCCTAGGAGTTCCTGTATGACATCTGGTGCTGACTACCAGGAGGGCACAGCTAAGGTTAGCAGATGTCTTAGTTAGGGCTTTGTTGCTGTGAAGAGACACCATGACCACACCGACTCTTATAAAGGAAAGCATTTAATTGGGGCTGGCTTACAGTTCAGAGGTTTAGTCCATTATCCTCATGGTGGGAATCATGGTGGTGGGCAGGCAGACATGGTGCTGGAGAGGTAACTGCGAGTTCTACATCTGGATCAGCAGACAGCAGGAAGAGAATGCCACACCGGGCCTGGCTTGAGCATCTGAAACCTCAAAGCCCACCACCAGTGACACACTTTCTTCAACAAGGCTGTACCTACTTCAACAAGGCCGCACCTCCTAATAGTGCCACTCCCTATGGGCCTATGGGGGTCATTTTCTTTCAAACCACCACAGCAGGCATGCTCAGCAGCAAAGGAGCGGTGAGGATGGTCACAGGCTGTCCTTTCTGAGAAGCCACTGTAATAAGGAGACCAGTACAAGGACTTTGGCTAAGCAGAACGTGGGTAGAAATGACATCCATCTTATGTCATTATCAGTCTGCTCTCTGAAGAGGTCCCAGATGTCATTCTTACTCCCTTCACAGGGAATAAGGTAGATTGGCCTAGATTTTTGCTTAATGGGTGACTCCAGTGCAGCCTTCCATTCACTCAGGGAAGGTACAGAACAGGCCCTGCACAGGACACTGAAGATCTAGGATTTGATTTGACATCATGAGCTAGGACGTTTTAGCCATCCATGTCTCCCCCTGCAAAGATGGTTGACAACAAAACAAGCTCTTTGGATTTCCTGGTTTTGTCGGGAGGCTGCAAATCAAAAGAAGGATGTACACATCCACAGCCATATTTGGGGTATGGTGGATAGCAAATGTTGTACCAGGTACTGTGCCGGATCCTGGGGATAAAGATGAAAATAATGACTTTGTCTTCAGGGATGCCACTACTGGTAGACCTAGTTCCCAAAGTTACAGAATAATAATAATAATAATAATTTTTTTTATTATTAAATAATTATTATTATTATTATTATTATTATTGCTATAGTTATTATCTTATGCTTTTGTCCAAGGATTCTGAGAAGAAAAACAGTAACATGTGGGAGAACAAGAGACAGTGAGTACGCCGGGCGGTGGTGGCGCACGCCTTTAATCCCAGCACTCGGGAGGCAGAGCCAGGCGGATCTCTGTGAGTTCGAGGCCAGCCTGGGCTACCAAGTGAGTTCCAGGAAAAGGCACAAAGCTACACAGAGAAACCCTGTCTCAAAAAAACCAAAAAAAAAAAAAAAAAAAAAAAAAGAGAGACAGTGAGTACTGAGCAGTAGCCAGAATTAATGAGACCAGAGAAAACCCCCCACTTTCTTCAACAAATGTCTCTTTTTAAAATTCACAGGTGACATCATACTAAAAAGTGTGTGAGTCTTCCTGTTTTTAGAAAATGCTATAATGGGGCTGGGAGTGCTCCTGCTCAGTGGATGTATCAACAAGATAATGATTTGAGATCTTGGGAGGAACGCTTCATTAAAAAGGAAAGGCAATTTTCAGGCCGTAGGAAGAAGTCCTCCTAGGCCTTGCTGCCTCTGATTCATCACGTAATTTATTGTTATTTGTTTGGATTCCCTCTGCTGAGTGGTGAGTAAATGAGGTACTTTTTAATTCTCTTTTTCAATAAGTCAATACTGGAAGGGATAAGTTTCTATGCATTCTAACCTATGTGGTCCCCCACAGTGTCCTTTCATTTGAGAGATGAAGAATTATTGAAGAAGGGCCACCAAAAAATTTAATGCCAAAAAAAAAAAAAATGAACAGAACCATTTGTTTCTGCCAATGGTGCAAGATTTTCTCACGGTTATGTTCTCAAAACACGAATCTGTGATAGTTTAAAAGCTCAATACATAATTTAATACTGCCCAAGGCAGCATTAGCTAAAGCAGATGTTGGTGAAAGATGCATGTTTTTATTGGAGGCTTACACTACCCTACCTCTGTCCATTTTACCAGCCTTCTCCCTCCACACTCAGCCCACCCCATGTTTCTACAATGGTGGACACTAACGATGGGTTTCTTAAAGGAACACTACCTGTTCCTTGCGCACGAAGCTATGAAGCTGTCCGAGATGGACAGGGTAGTTTCCTTTGAGGGCAATTTTACAAATTCTACTGTTGAAAGGGGATTTTTGGTTATTGGTTGCCCGAATATTCTAACTGAAAACCTTTGGGGGTTACTGGTTCCTGACAATATGTGACAGCTGTTCTCAACCTGTGGGTAGTGACCCCATGGGGGGCCATCAAATGACCCTTTCACAGGGGTCTCCTAAGACCAGCAGAAAACACAGATGTTTACATTATGATTCATAAAGTAGCAAAATTAAAGTTCTGAGATAGCAATAAAAATAATTTTGTGGCCGGGGGTCACTACAACATGAACCGTTTTAAAGGGTCACAGCATTAGGAAGACTGAGAACCACTGCTGACAATGTCCCAGAAAATGGTTAAATGCCTGTGGTGATGGCCCCATGTATGCTGTGTGATACAATTCCCCCAAGGAAGCCAGTTGAGATTGGGGCTGAAAACGTGGTGCTTTTGGAGTGATGGTCCTGAGTTCACCCATTTAACTGGTCTGCAGACTTCGAACGTTTGCCTCGCAGGGTTGTGTGGAAGATCTAGAGGAACGGTAGAACCTCAGACACTGCATCAGGTGTGGCCTGAAGACTCAGCCACAGGAAGCTGTCATCCTCATTTCACCTGCAGTCAGTGTCTTCACGCTGAGTCTGTCCCTGTGAACCAGCCATCTCATAGAGCAACCTCATGTCTCCAGCACGTGACTGTCTGCTGTTTGGAAACAGCCATGGGCTTAACCTCTTTCCCATCATCCTTTCATGTTGCAATTAGCTTGAAGTGCTTTCGCTTGATGCTTCTGGTGTTTTCTGTCATCCCAGCACTGTTGTCACCTTTGCCTGAACTCTCCCCCTCACTTCCATCTCCTTTTATGTCTGGTTCATTCATCTTAGCCTTCAGCTGTCCTTCTGTCTGGAGGCCTTCCTCGATCCCCACGTCAGCTGGGCTAACCCATGCTGCCTTATACTCTTGCCCACCCACATTAGTTCTCAATCACGATGTTATTGCTTGTTTATTCTCCGCTGTGCCCTAAGCTCCATGGAGGGAGTCATTGAGTTGGCATTGCTTACTGTGAAGTCCCGGTGCCCTTCATAGTGTACACATATACTACGTGCTCGATAAACATTAGCCAAATTAAAAAGACTGATATGGCAATCCATATTGGTCTTGCCCAAAGATGGCATCACATCTACACTGACCATTTCGAAATGGCCATACTGTGCTTTCGGATTCAAGGTCTCAAGCACCCAATAATTAGGGGGGGGAAAGTATCTAGAATTCAACAAAATGCCTAACTTTCTCAAATCTTAATAAAACACACCATGGAGAGCCTTTGACAAAGTTCCCTTGTGTGAGAGCCTGGAACTATAGGGTGAGGAAGAGCATTTTCCACAGGGACAAGGAATACAGGGACCCTTTTATGCTGGTCCTGGAAGAGTTTGCTCTCCTTTTCCACAAGCCAGGGTAAGCTAATTCCATCCCCTGCTCCCTGTTTACCCTCCAAGATCCTGTCTCCTAAAGTCTCTCATTCTGACACTTTCTTTTCAACTCCCCCCCCCCCACTACCACACACTTTACACACATGCCCACAGTGTACACAAGGCCTACTCATATAGAGTTCTGGTAAAACTCAGTTAAAAACAAACAAACAAGCAAACACATTCAATGCCATCACTTTGCTATAACTATTTCATATGCACCTCTTCAGATTTTTTTTAAATTAACTTATTATTATTATGCATGGGGGGGTACACATGTGCCATGGCAGGCATGTAGAGGTCAGAGGACAACTCTGTGGAGTCAGCACTCTTCTGTCACCATTAAGTGGCCTTCAGGGTCTTGCATGGTGGGAACTTTCTCCACTGAGTCATCTGGCCAGCAGTGCTCCACCTGCTAAATCATCTTCTGGCCTTCTTCTGGTCATACATTTTAAAATAAAGTTTCAGGAGTCTTTTTTAAAGAATGAGATGTCAGGAACCTTCCATAAAAGAGTGATCCTGGCAACTGGAAAATGTAGTTGTCTGTAACCAATGCACAGTGGAGGTCTACGGTGAGGGCCCAGAATGTACCAGGAGATCTCAGCAGGAAGGACTATGTCAGATCAAGGGCAGGTAGACAGGGATGCATTCGTTCACTTGTTTCTATCCATACACCAGCCCGGTAGCTGGTGACAACGGGCAGCCAGACTTGGCTAGAGGTGGTGATAGCTGTAGTGGGCAATCATCTCCTCTGACCTACAGCACCCGGAAGAGGCACCGCTTCTTCAGGAGGAAGACAGATCAGGCCTTGAAGAAGGAGGCTCTGGAAGCTGGGAGGATTACGAAGTGGGTGCTGGTAGACTAGGTGATGTCTGCATTGTGGGTGGGTAAAGTGACGCCGGTATGCGCCCAGAGGCCAGGGAACACGGGTGGGCAGTGTGAGCAGCTGCTGGTCGGCAGTACAGTCAGCCAGGCTCTGGGCGTGCTGGTGTGTCTAAGGCAGAGAGAGTCAGGGGCCAGAGAAGGACTTGGGGATGCCTGGTTGAAAGCACTCATGGAGTAAGATGTTCACTCTCCCGTGGGACCCCCACCTGCTCTATCAGTCTCAATGAAGCCCACCCTCCAAACTCGAACGTCTTTTGAGGCATTCCGTTCCTCTCACGTTTGTGCACAATTTGAGATCTGTAGTATGTCGTCAATATTTTCTTTTCTTCTTCCTCCAGAAGCCATTTTTCAGGCTGTGTGTGTGTTAAACCCAAAGGAGACCTCTGTCAAAAACAAACAAACAAACAACAAGGACAAAACCCTGCTGTAAATTAGAAGAGCTTCCCTGCCTGTCAGGCCTAGGCAGCATCTCCCTTTCGGTCTGTCTTCTTTCGTCTGGCACAGACGAACGGGCCCTCTGTCTCTAGTGGCTCAGAACAGGAGGAATTCCTATCCGGGCCATTGTTCAAGAGTGGTGTGTACAGCTGCCACAAAACAACTTTTGCTTCCTGTCCAAGTAGCTGAGAAACTGTCCTTCCTCTGCCGAAAAGCCAGACGAACCCTGTCCTTCGTTCAGAACACGACCGTGACCTTGCCCAGGTGTTTTTCTTCTCTAGCATTCATTAGAGGAAAAGTCGGTGCTTACAATACCTGCCATGGATGCTTCTAGCCTGTTGTTTCCAAACCGCCTGAGGCTTTCTTGTGTGGACAAAAATGCCTGTTTCTGTCATAATGAAGTACCATTATTTATTCACCTAGCACTGCTGAGGAAATTGTTTTAAAGTAAAAACACAAAATGGCTTGTTTCAACCACAAATTTCCCACAAGAACAGAAACCTTACTTCCTAAGTGGAACCAGGCCCTTCTCCATTCTTTACCCAGCAGAAAAAAATTACATGGCTTTTAGCTTTAATGGCCTTTTAGGCTTGTCGCCAAAGAAGTTCCAGAAAGATTTTGCTGGTCCCGATTTGCCCTCTCAGCCCAGTTCTTTTGAAAGCTGGGAGGGGAAGAACTGGAGAGTCTCCAAGGCAAGCTCTACGAAGTGAAGCCAGGGGCCAAGACCCACTCCACAACTGAGAGGCGAGGAGGAGGAGCCCCCACCACCACAATGAATCAGACTGAGCAGGCCTCAGATGGCGGGCACGGTTTAACCGATGGGCGACTTGTGTACATGTGTTACGAACATCTCGAAAGTTCAAAACGTAGGGCTGGAAGAGTGTCTGGCTGCCTGTGTGCGGAGATGTTGCCCAGGGCCTCTGTCTCTCTTATGCTGGTTCTTCTCTGCTTCTGTCCTCAATAAACAGACATGACCCTTTTATCTCCTAAAGATCTGAGCTCTGGGGCTAGGGATGTAGCTCAGTGAGTAGAATGCTTGCCTAGCATGCATGAAGCCCTGGGTTGGATCCTTAGCTCCACATAAACTGGACATGATGGCATATGCTTGTGATCTCAGCATTCTGGAGGTGGAGGCAGGAGGATCAAAAAGTTTAAGGCTATCCTTGACTACACAGCAAGTTTGAGGCCAGCCTAAGCTACGTGAAACCATGTCTCAAAAACAAACAAGAGGCCTAAATTATAATCTTAATGTTTTTACATCTCATCACCCAGGCCGGTTTTGTATCTGAAGCATGTTTCCAATTCTTCCTAGGAATCTCCAAGCTACAGAAATTTTAGAAGAATCTAAAAATACTTAAGCCACGAGACATGTGGATATTTGGGAGTGACATCCACCATATTTGGCTGGATGTTTCCTTCCCACTAGCCCAGGAACCCTGATGCCAGCCTAAAGCAGATAAAGGATATTCCTGTAACCACGCACCTTCCAGGATCACCTTGCCCTGAGCTCCTACGCTCTGGTATTCTCTTGGACTCTCCCCTCCCTCTACTTAACTCCTACTCAGATTACAGTCAGTTCAGTACCAGCTTCAAAGAAGCGGGAATTGCTCGGAAAGATCTAAGGCTGGGGCACTTGGCCAGGAACAGTGCTGTCCTTTGTCTGAAGCCATGAGGGCCCCTTGGAAGGCTCCAGAAAGAGAGTGTCCACTGAGGAGGGGGGCAGGGCCTCCACTGTGGTGAACAAAAACATCAGCAGGAGGCATGGGCTTGGGTTAAGATCTGCAGAAGCTGGGCATGTGTGCTCCAGTTTGAATTGCCCAAACATGTAGAATCCATTTCTCTCTGCTTCCTTCCAGTCAGGTGGGTCCCTGAGGAAAGGAGAATGTCTTGTTGATGCTGGTGGCTGTGCCTCGGGCATTGTTTCCCCCCATGGCATACAGGTTAAATAAGCTTTTGAGGCCGACAGGAACAAATAAAAACAAAAGCTTTAGGGAATGTGGATTTGAGAGACTTTTTTTAAAAAGTACCTAAAGGGAGGGTTGTGCTCCCTATTATCAATGAGTATTTTTCTGGGATTTTTAACTGCGTCTA
The DNA here is from genome assembly GCF_949786415.1 of Peromyscus eremicus. Taxonomy (NCBI): domain Eukaryota; kingdom Metazoa; phylum Chordata; class Mammalia; order Rodentia; family Cricetidae; genus Peromyscus; species Peromyscus eremicus. Next base: position 69,171,557 of record NC_081416.1, on the reverse strand, counting down.
AATGTTCTGGGGGCACTTATCGTGGAGTTACTAGAATGTTCTGGTTGTATGGAGTGTCTCAGCGCCAACCAGCCCTGCTGTCCTCTGGAGAAGTGTCAGCGTGAGGGTTATCAAAATAAAAGACGATCTGTGAGAACCTGAAGTCTGCACACTTGGGGACGAGCTCACACCTTGGGTCCCATCTGAGCAAATCTGAACCTGCCTCCAGAATATGCCCACAGTTCTTCACATCACCAGAGCAGCATTTTTCCTCCTGACCACAGAATTGCTGCTGGGATGAAACAGGAAGAGAGAGGGAGCCGGGAAAAGACAACCTTCCAAAACACCCTGGAGCCAAAACCCCCAGCAGCCCAGGTCTTTTGGATACAAGACAAAGCATATAAATCATCTTTACTAGCCACATAAAATAACAATTAGTATAAGATACTAAATGTTTATAAGCACAGACAATGCTTTTAACAATTTCCAATAGATGGGGGCGATCCAGCCACCCAAATGATCTCCTGATTATTTTTCCTGATACATCATTACATTTGCTCAGTTTCACCTCCAGGTACTCCATGGTAAGAGTCAGTGACACCTCTGTCCCCCTGGGAACACTAGCTCTGCAGTCTGGGGAAGGCTCCCAGAGGGACTTCTCTTCTCTGTCCCCTCGTCTTTCTGTGGTACATAGAAGACGGTGGGAAGCCCCCGGAGGGTGTGCTCCATTCCATTCCATGTGGCAGCTATGCCAGAAAGTTCTGTTGTGAGCTGGACTTGAGAAAGGGTGGTTCACAGGGAAGAGGCGGAGTTTGCCATACTAGATGTTGGAAGCATGACAAAGCCAGCCTGTTGCAGAGGCCTCCTTCTGGTCTTCCCGGTATATCAGAGCCGCTGGGTCTTCCAAGTGTTGTCTCTGGCTTGGAAGGTTTCATCCAGGCCAGCCAGCCAGAGCAGGAGAGCTGACAGGCTCCCTTGAGCCACGGCAGGAAGTTACAGCACCATTTTCTTACACTTTCAGAGACGAGAAAGATTGCACGTGTTACATCTTACTAAGCAGTATGGGTTGTAATGAGGTTGGCAGAAATCACATCCTTAGGCCAGCTAGTAGTGAAGCAAAGTGCAGGGGTGAGGGAAGGTGACGCTACAGTGGTCTGGAAGAGGGGACTAAGGGAGATGACTACCCGGAGGAAAGCAGCTGCCCTGTGCAGGATGCTACAGGAGCGAGAAAGATCTCTCTGGGTGGGTAAGGGTGGGTGGAGGTGGCTAAGGAAGCAAGCTTGACCCTACATGAGTGAGGAGAACATTCACAAGGGGCTATGACTCAATAGATACTTTGTGTTATGGTAGTGGAAGCCCATAGTTGTATACATGTATTTGTATATATTGTAGTTTTACATGTTTATGTATATAAAACCACCACTTGGCCCCTCTCTGTGTCTGTTTCAGTGTGTGTGTGTGCTGTGGGATGGTCTGTATGTCAAGTGTGTTGCTGATTGGTCAGTAAATAAATCACTGATTGGCCATTGGCTAGGCAGGAAGTATAGGGGGACAAAGAGAAGAATTCTGGGAAGTGGAAGGCTGAGAGAGAGACACTGCCAGCCGCCACCATGACAAGCCGCATGTGAAGATGCCGGTAAGCCAAGAGCCATGTGGCAAGGTATAGATTAATAGAAATGGATTAATTTAAGCTGTAAGAACAGTTAGCAAGAAGCCTGCCATGGCCATACAGTTTGTAACCAGTATAAGTCTCTGTGTTTATTTGGTTGGGTCTGAGCAGCTGTGGGACTGGTGGGTGACAGAGATTTGTCCTGAGGTGGGCCAGGCAGGAAAACTCTAGCTACAAATGGCGTCCAACGTGGTGGCAAGAGTTTCCACCTAAAAACTGAGAAAAAAGATTCTAAAACAGAGCTAAAAACAGTTCCTAGTTGTCTCTTTCAAGCTAGCGGCAGCCTGCGTGTTTGAGCTACTATGGCGGGTTCCTGGCGTGCATGCTCGACCTGCAGTATGGCGGGAATGAGGCCTCTGCAAGTGGCACATTAAGCTGTGTGGTGGATTTAGCCTTTGCTAGTACAAAACAAAACAACAAAAAAAGAGGTTTCTGGGCTACGCGCTGCTTTGATAGAAGCATAGACCCACTATTTCTGAGAGTTGATGGCTCACAGAGCTGGCGGAAAACGTACTACCGCCATGTTGGGAAGCTGAAGTGGGCGAAGCCAGCAGCCATATCGCCAGCACCGTTTCAGGCTTAGAAGGCTGCAGTTTAAAGCTATAGGCTCAAGCTAATATAAAAAAAATAAGCCACATAAAGATGGCTACTACACAGAGAATCTGGATTATGTTCTCTTTGATATTCATAACTGAAGAAAAACATTTGATTACAAAAGCTGTTGAGTTATGCCAAAATGTATATTTTAAAGGTACCTTGACTTCAAAATTTGGATGTAAAGATATGTTGCTTTGGAAAGGAGGCTTTGCTTTTGTTTCCACAGAAAGCCAGAGGCTATGGATTTGTTCCAGATTAAGATACATCAGGTTTGACCAGCCAAGACCACCTGAAAGGTCTCCGATGACACCATGGCCCAGATGATCCAACATCCAGAACCATTTCAAGGCAACTGGCTCAGACGATACACCCTCATGGACTACTCCATAATCCTAAAATATTCTTTGTGTCCCCGTAAGATACAGCGCCCCCCTCTAGCAGGAAGTAGTAAGAGAAACTACGCCCAAATTCCCAAATATACCAAGCTGACTTTGGAGATGTGTAAAGGTTAAAACCTTCCTTTTTAAGAAAAGAAAAGGGGAAGTGCTGTGGGATGGTCTGTATGTCAAGTGTGTTGCTGATTGGTCAGTAAATAAATCACTGATTGGCCATTGGCTAGGCAGGAAGTATAGGGGGACAAAGAGAAGAATTCTGGGAAGTGGAAGGCTGAGAGAGAGAGACACTGCCAGCCGCCACCATGACAAGCCGCATGTGAAGATGCCGGTAAGCCACGAGCCATGTGGCAAGGTATAGATTAATAGAAATGGATTAATTTAAGCTGTAAGAACAGTTAGCAAGAAGCCTGCCATGGCCATACAGTTTGTAACCAATATAAGTCTCTGTGTTTACTTGGTTGGGTCTGAGCAGCTGTGGGACTGGCGGGTGACAGAGATTTGTCCTGAGGTGGGCCAGGCAGGAAAACTCTAGCTACATGTGTGTGTGTGTGTGTGTGTGTGTGTGTGTGTGTGTGTGTGTGTGCGCGCGCGCGCACGCGCGCGCGCGTGTGTTGTACACACATTTCTTAATTCTGCCCACCAAGAGGAACTGGTGACCCTATGTGCTGGCTACTTTTATGTCAACTTGACACAAGCTAGAATTATCTAAGAGGAGGGAACCTCAATTAAGAAAATGCCTCCATAAGATCCAGCTGTAAGGCATTTCCTTAATTAGTGATTGATGGAGGAAGGCCCAGCTCATTGTGGGTGGTACCATCCCTGGCCTGGTGGTCCTGGGTTCTATAAAAAAGCAGGCTGAGCAAGCCAGGCGCAGCAAGCTAATAAGCAGCACCCCTCCATGGACTCTGCATCAGCTCCTGCTTCTGGGATCCTGCCCTGCTTGAGTTCCTGTCCTGATTTCCTTTGATGATGAACTGTGATGTGAAAGAATAAGCTGAACAAAGCCTTTCTTCCCCAACTTGCTTTATGGTCATAGTATTTTCATCACAGCAATGGAAATCTTAAATAAGACACCCTGTGAGTATCAAATTTATATACATATATTACATATATTGATAAATAAGTTGTACTATCACTTTGCATGTGTGTTTGAGTACATGTATTCCCCTGTTCTGCCCAGAAGGAATGCACAAACACCCAGTTGTTTTTTGTTTGTTTGTTTGTTTAATATCCTTCTTTGCTAAAAGAAACCATGGTTAATTCAGTGCTTGCACATAGAGAAAACCAGTTGTGTTTGGAAATACTATTTGGGCCCCAAAGTAAGAAAATGTCTAAAGGGGCTGGAGAGATGGCTCAGAGGGTAAGAGCTCTTGCTGCTCTTCTAGCAGATGTGAAGTTCAGCGCCTAGCATTCACCTCAGGTGGCATACAATCACCTGTAATTCTATCTCTAAGGGATCCCAGACCTCTGATCTTTGAAGGCATTTACATTAATGTACATATGCCACCCCCTCCCAACAGGCACACACACACACACATACACACACACACACACACAATTAAAATAAATCTAATTTGAAGAAAGAAAAGGAAAAGAAAATGTCTAAAGAATAGTGACAGCTGGTCTAAGAACCAGAAGCCAGATCTTATTGGCTAAATCCAGTACGACCGCAGACCAAATTAAATAATCTTTAGTAATGGATTATAATTCATAGAGTAAGACAGGAATCCAAAAGTGCAAGCATCATAAGCCAGGGGACACAAGGTAAGACGGGGAGTGGGATGCTATGCAGTCTCAAATCACCTCAAAACCCTTACGAGTTATAAATCGAAACAGCTACAGTTGTAGAGCCGTCGGATTGAGACTGCGGGCCCCCTGAAGAGTAGAAGGGCACAGCGTCAGCTTTGAGGTTCGCAGATGTGACAATGTACTGTAAATCTTCTCACCAGGGAATATTAACCCAAATAACTAGCCTGTGATCCTTACAGTGCCCAGGTCACAGCAGTCAGAGAAAAGACTGCGAGATTAGAGAGAAGTGAGAGCTACCACCTGTGCCTCTGAACTGGGCCTTTAGCTATGAAGGGCAATACTGGGATGATTAAAAACTCGGCTGCAGTCTGTCGGTCAACGGCGGTATATCAATGTTAATTTCCCGATTGTGTGGCTAGGAATGCACCGTGACTTCTAAATACTCACGTGGACAGCTTTTTCTGAAGATTCCTAGGAAGATATCTCTATGCCAAGCCCTTGCAATTTTCTGTAAGTTTGAGGGGTTTTGTGCTCTCTCTCTCCCTCTCTCTCTCTCTCTCTCTCTCTCTCTCTCTCTCTCTCTCTCTCTCTGGCGTTTGTGTTTAAATAGTTGGTCAATTGCTTCTTTCTTCAATGTACATTGATTTTTCATGATGAAATCAACTGTGATCAATTCTGAACTCCACACACCGAAGAGACGGACTTCAGAAACATTGATAATAACCCACCATTTAAACAACAATTTCTCATCATGTTCATTGCTACACATACTCAATTTTTTTTGTTAATCATATTTTCTGTCTGTTTATCAGGGTTTGCGCATTACAAAAGTTTCCAGCTTGCTATGAGGTCCAAATGGATGCATCTCATCATACTGAAGACAAGTCTTCAGTAGATGTACCAATGTGGTTTTTATTTTGAAAAATACACCAACGATACAGATTATTTCACTGTAGCATTATGAATGAGATATCACCTTGATTTAGTGAACTTTTGCCCTAAGTCCTGAAACACGCATGAATAGAAGCCTTCAAGCTTCTTACACCAAGTAAATAAAAATTTGGCAGACAAATTGGCCACTCATTTTCTTTGTTTGCATGAAAACCACCATTTCTGGGTGCAGAAGAGATGGATCAGCAGTTAAGAGCACTTGCTGCTTTGATGGAGGACCTGGGACTGGTTCCCAGCACCCACGTGGGCACTCACAACCATCTAAAACTACAGTTCCAGAGGAATTAACACCCTCTTCTGGCCTCTGCAGGCACAGCACACATGTGGTGCATATACATATGAGCAGGCAAACACTCACACACATTAAAGGAAACTAAATAAATCTTCTGGAGAAAGAAAGAAAACCATCATTTCTCTCAAAGCTGTGCTGCAGCCTATCTCCTGGGAAAGCTTTGAGTCACCCCTTCTGGGAACCTCCTCACATTGCTGATCTGACGCAGCATCACCTTGTTATTCTCAAAAAAGAAAGATGCCTGTGTCAGGGTCATCAGTGAGGCACAGGCTTCGGAAACTGGTACCATCCGTTTCATTTCTTTGCTGAGTTTGTTTTGTTTCTCAGTATATTGTGTCCATCTCTTTTATGTCAGCCAACTTAATAGTTCCTAATGCCAATTATTTCACTGTTTTAAACATTTCAGGGCTCCGTACATGAAAGAATCATACAATTTACACATTTCTGCGTCTTGCTTTAAAAACTCAACAAAACCTTGTGGGTATTCCTTCAAAACAGCAGAGTCACCTTTACACAACTTTTAAAGTGAGGGGTAGCATTGTCTAATGTGTGTCACATATTTCCAGCCCACCCCAGGGAATACTTAATTTCTTTATTTATATATGAACCATGCAGGTCTAAACTTCTCTTTCATATATACTCATAGCCTGCTTTTATTTATTTTTAATGTTTTATTTATTTTTACTTTTATGTATGCATGCTTTGTTTGCATGTGTATGTGTACCACATGCATGCAGTGCCCTCAGAGGCCAGAAGAGGGCATCTGAATCTTCTGGAACAGGAGTTACAGATGCTTATGAGCTACCAAGTGGTGCTGGGAATCAAAACCCGGTCCCTTGGAAGAGCAGCCAGTGCTCTCCATCCCCTGCATTTATTTTTGTAGATTGGGTTTCTAGGAGCAACTTCAATATGCAACCACACACACACAGACTCAGTAATAACTATTTTAGCAGACTAGATGATATTTTCAGATTGAAAGTATTGAAATAAAATAATGTGTCAGTCCAGTCCTATTTTTCTTGTTGTTATTCCCTGAATAACATGAAATAAAAGTATTTACACAGATTTTTTGTTGTATTATGTATAATAAGTTCTAGAAATAATTTGAAATATATAGAAGGATGCCTACAGATCATTGGCAAATGCTAGACTCTCTTCTAGAAGAGATATCTTGAACATCTGAAGAGTTTGGTATGTATGTGCTGAGCATCCTGGAATCAATTCCTGCTATTGAGGATAATTGAGGAGGCACTGTACATTCAAAAGTTTGACATCCCAGTAGCATGTAAGACTATAGCAATTTATTATGTACACATGGCCTTGTATGCTGATCCTTAACAGTACTCAAGATGTTGTATATCTTAAGCTTTTTTTCTAGACTTCTAACTATAAAGGCACTCACTTGCTCAGTCAACAATTACCCAATGGACTCCTACAGACCAGGTACTGTGCTTGGCACTGGGGATGCATACAGTAACCAAGCTGGTCACATTCCTTTGTTCACAGAGCCCCATGCTAACAGAGACAGACAGACAGTAAACACAGGGCTACATGGGAAGTCAGAGGAAAGCTGACAAAAAGGCAGGAACAGATGTGGGTAGGGAACCTGCTACTGCAGGTAGGGTGTTCTGGAGTGACATCTCAAAGGCGACATTCTACCAGAGACAAGGGAATGTAGAATTGGCTCAAGGGGAGAGAGTGGGTGAAGTCTCAGAAGCTGGACACACCTGGTGTGGGGAGGGTTGGGAAAGACAGTTGTGATTACAGAGGGCTGCCACCATTGTGCACCACAGTAACCCTGGCAAGCCACCTACAAAGACATTAGTCCTGTAATTCCCTGGGCTGGGTTTGCTCAGTACCCAGGACACCGTCCATGGCAGCAGCGGGCTGAGGACACATGGAGCAGAAAGAAAGCCCCTTTCTGCTCCTGTCTCCCGCCAGAGCCTCTGAACAAAGAACTGGCACCCAACCCTACATCTTTTATGCATTAAAAATAGTGGTTTCCAAATTTACCTTTTGTCTGTTGAAGCCAAATTTGTGTTCTCAAAGTTTTAAAAAGACCTATCTTGTCTCAATTCCATCATGATTTCTGATCTATCACTTCCAGGCATCTAGCCAAGGCTGGAAGACCTCCTTAGGCTTTGGACCGTCAGTACAGACACAGGCTTTGGGGACAGTCTGGGTCTTAGTTTTGCAGTCAAGCCTCTGGTCTATCTATTTTCAGTGCGTTATAAGATGGGGACCCAACTGGATTTCCCTTCAGATAGCCTCTATGCTAACACGTGAGTCTTTGCTGTGTCTTGTATGTTTTCATTTGCTGGCATCTGCTTTTGGTTCTCTGTTGAATCCTGCTGGTCCATTTGTCTATTCCTAACTGATGCCCAAGACTCCATTGTTGGGCTTTGTGTCCTAACCTGGAGGTTTTTTTGCAAGGCAAGCATATACACTGTTCTTTTTCATAACTTTCTTAGCTATTCTGAAAATATTTACTCTTGCATAGAGACTTGGATATCATTCCATTAAACTGAAAAAAAAAAAAAAACCCTCATGAGGTTTTCATCAAAATTAGATTTCCAGACAGGCAAGATGACTCAGCAGGTAAAGATGCTGCCAAGCCTGATGACCTGAGTTACATCCCTGGGTCACATGGGGTGGGAGGAGAGAACTGATTCCTTCGAGCTGTCCTTTGATCTCTACATGTACCTTCACAGTCATACATCCACACGCACATGTGTGTGTACCCAAACACACACACACACACACACACACCAACAACAACAAATGTAAAATAAAGAACCTAGATTTATTTTATACCTTTTAAAATTTTTTAAAGATTTGTTTTTATGCTGTGTGTGTGTGTGTGTGTGTGTGTGTGTGTGTGTGTGTGTGGGCATGTGCACATGAGTGCAGGTGCCTGTGGCTATCAGAGGCATCCAGTCCCCTAGAGCTGTGGTCACAGCAGTTGTGATCTGCCCAGTGTGGGGGCTGGGGACTAAATCAGGTCCTCTGCAGGAAAACTCGTGATCACTCTTGACCACCGAGCCCTCTCTCTACTCCATTACTTTATATCTGTTTGGGAGAATTGACATTTTGTGATATTAAGTTCTAATCGAAGAAGACTATCTGCTCAGATCTTGTTTGTATCGTTCAATACTCAGCGTTTGCTTTTCTTCTTTATATCCCTCATTCTGTTGTTAAATCCATCCATTCTTCCACTCTTGGATCTTTCAGTACAGTGAATGGAAGCTTCTTTTGCAGAGGTATTGACAGTTGCAGACTCATCAATAACTGAGAAAGAGAGATGTTGGAGGCTTCTGTGACACCCCCATCACCCCCCCCACACACACATACCAGAAGGAAACAGTCCAGACAGGAAGCTGTTGAAGAGAGTCCTTAAAAACTGTCATAAAGATACTGAAATATACCTCTTCACAGTTGATGACTTCTGGTGGGAGTGGGGGAGGCCTCAGTTTTCTTTAAGGGACTGGCCATCAGAAGTTTGACCATGGTCCAACGAAGACATGGGCAACACAGATTGGAGTTGGTGGGTATTTTGGGGGTGGGGCAAGAGTGGGAGGGTGGACCTGGGAGTAGTGGGAGGCCAGTGTGATCAGGGTGCACTGCATGAAATTCCCAAATAATTAATAAAAATATTATGTTGCAGGGGGGAAGAAATATGAGCTCCTATAACATGGGAAATATGCCAATGGGCTTAGATACTTCAAAGTGCTTAAGAAAAGGTGATTACAAAGAAGTGGGCTAAATAAACAGGGGACAACATCTTAGGCCTGTTCACAAGCTGGGGAACTGGTTTCTAGATCTTAAGGGAAGGCCGAGACTGAGGTCTGGGTGCAGGAGAGGACCACAGGAAAGACTTGAGTCTGCATGGGGGAGGCCCACACCAGCTGAGGAGCTGCAAGAAGGCTCCCCACCTGCACTCTCCTACCATGGGTCCCACTGGCATTAGCCAGCTGGGAGCTTTGTGTTAGGCCACCTTAGATATTATCGTATCTATTCCAGTAACTTTAAAGGAAACGAGACCCCTTGGATTTTTCCAGGCATACAGCTGTGCCATTTGTAAACACAGGTGATTGCATCTCTTCCTGTGTTTATGACAGTGACTTCATTTTCCTGGCATATCAGTCACTGTAACAAAGGATCCGAACCAAGTGGCTAAAACGGCAGAAACTTATCAACTCACAGTTCTGCGGTTCGAAATCCAAGACCAGGGCGTCAGCTGTTCACAGCTGTGTCTTACCCAGCTCTTAAAGATTAGATAAATACATCCAAGAGTAATAAATTTGTTCTCACCGATAGAAGTGCAGGTCCTAATGCCAAGTACCTGTGAATGTCACCTTATATGGAAACAGGCTCATTGCAGAAGATCCTACTTGGCGTCTTCTGAGGCTAGGAGGCTTCTGTTCCAGTGTATCCCCTACTCTGGGGTTTTGCCAGCAGTCTTTGGTGTTTCTTGGCTTGTGGATGCAGCACTGCGACCTTCTTACCCACATGGTTCTCTCCCTCCCCTCCCCCTCCCTCCCTCCCTCCCTCCCTCCCTCCCTCTCCCGTGTGTGTGTGTGTGTGTGTGTGTGTGTGTGTGTGTGTGTGTGTGTACACAAGTGTGCACAGCCCAGGAGTGGAGGTCAGAGAACAACTTTCAGGAGCCGTTTCTCTCCTTTCGCCTGGGTCTGAGGATCAAACGCACCCGTCAGGCTTGCCCAGCAAACTCTTTTACTAGCTTAGCCATCCCGCTAGCCCTCTGGTGAAACCTTCAAGGAACCTTCATGCTGTTGTCTACAATGGCCTTCTCAGTTTGTGTTCCCACTGGTTATGTACAGCGTTTCCCTTTCTCCGCACCCTTGCTAACCGGTGTTTGTGCCCCTCAGTCATCGGCATCTGGACAGGCGTGAGGCAACATCTCGCTGTGGTTCTGAGAGCACCCCTGCTGATGAGGAGCAATGTCAGACTGAAAAGGCCTGCCTTTTTGTTTTGTTCATTGTTTGTTCGCTTTACAGAAGCTTTTCCAGTCTGACATGCTGTCACTCGTTCGTTTGTTTTAATTTTCATTTAAAATGTGCATGCATGTGGAGGTCAAAGGGCAACTTTGAAGGAGTCCATTTTCTCCTTCCATCAGGTAGGTCCCGGGACTGTACTTCAGGTCACCAGGCTCGGCAGCAAGCGCCTTTACCCACTGAGCCATCTTGCTACCCTATTGGCTTATTTTTGTTGCCTGTGTTTGCTGTTGGTGTCATAGCAACAACAACAATAATTGCTGAGCCCAATGTCAAGGAGTGTTTTACTTGTATTTCTATTAGCAATTCTGCTTTCAGGGCTGCACATGGGTCTTTAATCCACTTCGTTTATTTTTATGTGGTGTAACAGTGCAGTTTAGTTCTTCTTCGATATCCACTTCCACCAACACCACGCATTGCAGAGCACTGGAGGGAAAGAGTGAAGTCCCGAGGGAATGCCTGTTGCTGACACAGGCCTGGCCATGGAAATGACCCCAAAGCCTCAGCCCATTCAAGTGGATGAGGCTCATGGGGATGGTAAACCTTCCTTGAGTCCAAGCGCAAAGCGGACAGTGTTTGTGGAAACTGTTCACCATAGCTTTCTCCTCCAGTGTTTACAACCTGAAGAATGCTCCTCCCCTGCAGAGTCCCTCCTAATGAGATGAGCTAAGCCTGTCTCTTTGTTCAGCTGGATATAATCAACTGTGAGCTTCCAGGGTGCTTCAACTTCTCCCCAAGAGTGCCCAGACCGCTAAACCTAGCTGTGTCCATGTGTCCATTGTTTCTTCAATGTCTGTCCTTTCTTCATTCCCGTGCTGCCTCTAGTCAAGATTCCAGAACCCAACCTGTTCACAGACAGAGCAGACCATCTTTTCTCACAGCATGCTCTTTCAGTCTGCTGCAGCCACCTGACTGGACATGTATGTACAGGATTATTTCTGGCCTTCTATTCTGTATGTAGATATTTATGGTGTGGTATTTATGCTGTGGAATAATCCCTTTGTACACTGTGAAGACTTATTGCTGTGATTGGTTTAATAAAGAAGCTGATGGCCAATAGCCAAACATGATAAAGTTAAGTGGGATAGCCAAACTGAGAATGATGGGAAGAAGATGGGTGGAGTTGGGGGAGTTGCCTGCAAATGCAGAGGAATCAGGACATGTAGAAAAATGAGGTAACAAGCCATAAGCCACGTAGCAGAGGGTAGATAAGAAATATGGGTTAATTTAAATGTAAGAGTTAGCTAACAAGTCTGAGCTATTGACCGAGCATTTGTAATTAATATTAAACCTCCATGTCAATTATTTGGGAACTGGTGGGTGGGACAGAAACTTCTGCCAACAAAATGATCTTCTGTCCCCTTTAATTTTCTATTTGACCTAATGATCAGCTGAGATTGTGATTATTCATTTACAAGATTTTAAATTAACATTTAACTATTTGTAACATCAAATTGAATATAATAATGTTGTCTGTAAATAATGCTTTCAAAAAGAATTGGTTATTTTTAATTTATATGTTTGCCTGCATGTATGTAAGTGCACCACACACATGCAGTGCCATCAGATGCCAGAGGAGGGTATTGGAACTCCTGAACTGGAGCTACAGTCATTGTGGGGTGCAGTGTAAGGGCTGGGAATCAAACCTGGGTCCTCTAGAAAAGCAGCCAGTGTTCTTACCATAGAGCCCTCTCTCCAGCTTTGATATACACTTTTTGACTTTAAGATTTTTTTTTGATATGACTAAGTAGGACACAATATAGCTTTTTCTATAAGCGATTCATGTATTACAGGGGGAAAAAGTATACTCTTTGTGTGAGATACATAAGGCTCAGTTGGAGTCAAGTTTACTGGTTATCTAGTGGAGTTCCTTCACATACTTGGTCTATCTATAGTGACTATCTATCCCACAGCGGCGGTGCTTTTAAAATCAACTTGTCCTTTGACTGCTAACCCTTTGCCGTTTAGATGTTTAACTGTTTCACTTCTGGGACACACAGTTGTGACTTCTGTCTCTTCTATCTGTCACTATTGTCACGGACATCTCATTGCGCTACTTTCAGTTTTCTACCTAGAATTCCAGTTTGTGATATTAATACTGTCATGCCAATGTTTTGAAGTATGCTCCTGTTTGCTTTTTGACCATCAATATTTCCAGTGTTTCTACTTTACTCTACTCCTTGCTGTTTCTTGCGGGCAACATTGAGCTAAGTTTTGATGCTCAACCTGATTCTTGGTCTCTTCTTGTGGTTTCTTGGTATTTCTAATCATATTGTAACTAGTATTCTTAATTTTGGTCCTTCTGTGCTTGTATTTATTTTAAATCTTATTTTTTATTTATTTATGTGTATGTGTGTGTGTGCCTGCTTGTCTGTATGTGCACCACATGCTTGCAGTACCTGTGGAGGCCAGAGGAGGGCACTGGATCTATTGGAACTGTAGTTACAGGTGATTGTGAGCTGTCGTGTAGGTACTTGGAACCCAACCTGGGTCCTCTGCAAGAACAGCAAATGTTCTTAACCTCTGAGCCGTCTCTCCTGCACTTCTGATTTCTTTTTTAGTCAAATTGTAATGGGCTTCATTTTTCCATAGCTAACACAGAACTTCAACTAAATATTTCTGTCCAAATAATGACTATTGGCTTTCCCCCAGAACTCTTAATTGGAGATATATTTTTAAACTGCTGTTTGGAATGAAAATACCAAGACATTTCTCTCACCGAAATGAGCTGTTTCTACTCTCATCTAGTAAGGTAAAACCGTTTCCAGGATGTTTTTGGTTACTTCCTAATTTTTATTTTGGTAAGGTTTAGAGTTTACTTATTAAGTATAAACAACACAAAATGAAAAGGGAAATTGGGTCGGAAAGGTGGTGAAAACTGCCTCGAGTAGCTCTTTAGGAGAAATCAGGTTCACAGCATTGTTTTCCTGGTCTGAAACACTGTCCGTCTCCGTCTTCTCAGGTATGATATAACATCCTCAGTAAAGCTTTTCCCTGTTAAAGTTATACACTTATCAGGTCTATTCCTCATATTTGCACTCATAGCTGCTGTTTTAAGTGAGGCCTATACTTCCATGATATTTGATTACTATAGTTATAAGGGAAAACAACGGAGTGTTACATAATTGTCACACATCATCTAAACATAACATTGGTTATAATGACTCTCCCACTGACTGTCTTGGGATTTCTAGATAGATAACCATATACTGTATTAGCCATGATAATGACCAACATTATATCTGTAGTTTTCTTTTTCTTGTCTCATTACAATGGCTAGGCCTGCAGCATGGTACAGAGTAATTGTGCTTAGGGGATTCTTGTCTTATTCTTAACTTCAGGTCAAATATTTTCAGGGCAGCTCTATTAACTAATAATCTGATGCATTTGAATATATATATTCCATATGATTTTGACAAAGCTTTATTTTGTAGCTTTTTCCCCCGACATTTTGTTTTCTTTCATAGAATGTCTTGACATCTCCTGACATGATTATGTGAGGTTATCTAACTTTGTCTTTCAACGTCATGATAAACATCCACAGAATCCCCAAATAGTGATGGTCATCTCATGTTCCTCTATCTTATATCCTCTTGATTGACTGACATATTATTTTGGTTTTAATTTTATATATGTATAACATATATAGTGAGAATGACCTATGGTTTCCCTCTCTTGAACTGCATCTGTATGGTTTTGAGACAAGGGATATGCTCCTCATTTCAGATGTGTATAAGAGACACCCTAAATGTGGTGTTTTTGTAAAAACAAGTATGAAATACATTTTGGTTGCGTTGAAAAGTGTCAGGTAAGCCAATAAATCCTCCTCGAGAAGAAAATGTTTCATGGTCCAGCAGGTCTGGGAAGCACAGCTCTCTGTCAGAGAGTCACAATGTCCCATGTGTAAAGGCTCTGAACACTGCAGGGATGAAGCCCATTGCTTCTGTTCAGTCTTCCTTAAACCACCTTGGGCACTAGACAGCCTTAAGAAGGAAGGGAGACAATGAGCTATGTAAGCACCCCAGAGGACTGTCTTTAAAGAAATATCAGCATTGGAAATGCTATTTTGAGAACAGAAACACTTCCTGCAAGTTGTTTATAGTGTTAAAGATTAAGAAACAACAGGATGGGCTGGAGAGATGGCTCAACCATTAAAGGCTAGGCTCACAACCAAAATATAAGAAACAACAGGACATGTATCTGTAAATTATAATGGAATGGAACTTTCTGTGGTCAGTCTGATGTGTGCAAAGATTTTCTTAATGCCATGAAACACAATATTACCTGGGAAGTCAAGATAAAAATATACTACAGGATCACAGCTACATTAAAACTAAACCAACGATAGAAAACAGAAAACAATAACTAGGCATCAATTTACCAAGACATCAAACAGTTATCTTGGATAGTACTTTAAAATTTATTTCTCCTTTTTCCATTTTATAAGCATGTATTATGTTTTGTATTTTAAGAGAAATGGCAATGCCAAAATAATGGAAACCTGCTTCCACCCAAAGGGAGCACGAAGGTGGGAGTCAGGCAGATGGAGATCTGTCAGGGGGATGTGGGAGCACCAACCTCTGTGGAAATTCTTTTCCTCCTCCTGTCTGGGCTGGTGATGCCCCTAGCATGGCTTTGAGTGCGAGCAGGCTCCAGCACAGCCCAACTTTGCGCAGCAGGCTGCTATGGTGCACACTCACTCTCTACTCCATTCTCGTCCTGACTCATCCCTGACTCACTCTCTCTCAGCTGGCCATAGGCTCCTACAAAGATGAAAGGAGGGTCTGATGAGCTTCTGTGATCCTCTGGCCATCACCACAGGCTTCATGAGTGGCCCATGCCAACAAGTGTTGGCTCATATTCTAAAATAGTCGGAGTAGGGTCACTCTTTTTAGGTGTCTGTCTAAAGCATCCTTCCCTGCTCAATATCAAGTACAGAGTGCATGGCTGCATCTGACAGCTCCATGAAGAATAAGCCTTGAAAGACCATTAGTGTGATGGCAAGTGACAGCTTCAACTCTTGGCATGTTTATCAATGCAATTACAGAAAGGATTATAGAATTCCTGATCTCTTCTAATATAAAGAATACTTTGTGATCCAGTGTCTAAAGACTGAAGGGTCTAAATATTACTGCAAGGGTTGAATCTATACCAAAATGGAGTGCGTGTGTGTGTGTGGCAGGTGAGGCTTCTCCAGCCTTCAGCATCCATGGAGTAATTCAGAACTCACTTCGTCATTACATCACAGTGAATTATTTTTATTGGCTCTGTCAAACAAGACAAAGCTGAGTTGTCCTAAAATATTAATTTTGGTAAGTAATCACTTGATAGTGAGAACAAGGTCTCGTGCACTAAGCTTTTGCTGCACATCAGGCACCGGCTCTGGGCTATGTGTGCATCACCATCCATCATTCTTGGAGCTCTTACTCCCACCCAGGTGAGGATTTCTGTTGAAACAGATAAGTAAGTGGGATTCAGGGAGGTTAACTCCACACATGGAACGTATGAGCAGTAAGTCTATGGAAGACCAGGATTTGGGGCAAAGCCAACTTTCTCCAAAGCCAAACTATTTGTACCAGCTACACGGGAAAACTTGAAATTGGTTTATGAAATACACAGTACTCATTCAGAACGACAACCAAGGGACAACTCCCATGGGCTAATCCCAAAGCTGGACTTGACACAGGCAGAAATTTTCTGCCCTCTTATGAAAGATCAGGACATTACATAAAGGTTAAAAGTGGGAACTAACTCATGACTTCCACCTGTCCGCAGCACAAAGCTACTTCAGCCCATCTGCAGATCAGGGCTTGGAACTCACCATGTCTAGCTCCACCCTCTTGGGAGCAGTGTCTGTCTCCTTTAGTCCAGTGCTTTCTCTGCTGTCCTCAGTACGAAGAGGACTTGGAATTATCCGTGTGTCCTACATCAGTCAAGCTACCCAGGTGCCTCGCTGCTGAACGTGTCTTCAAACATCATCCGGTAGGAACAGTGGCAAGACTCTGGCTACGGCCTTTCGTTTTGTTTCCATCCCCTTGGGCTTTACACTGGCCTTTTGGTTTAATCAAACATCTCTATTGTGGAGGATGGATGCTAGTTCCTATCGTTTTTCCTGAATCCAACAAACGATCCAGGAATGAGAATTAGCAAGTTCTCTCAGGCACTGTGTCAGGTTTGAGGTCACCCTTGTCTATATAGTGAGTTTGAGGCCAGCCTAGGCTACATGGTACCCTGTCTCAAAAAATTTAAAAAAAAAATAAATGAAATGGGAAGGGAAGGAAAAGAAGCAGGCTCTGTGATGCATCTTGCAAGGCCACAGCCACTCTAGAACCCAATAGTGTCGCTGATGAAGCGCAGTTATCCCCAAGAAGTTTGTAGCGCCGGAACGGAAGCTCATACCCACATTCTCCAAGAGCTTCTATCCCTGTTGTATTTATTAGCTGGCTTCAAATTACCGCAGTCAATAAAATTACCATTGTTGGTTCTCACCTTTCAGAAAATTTGTGTGAGTTAAACACTTTGGCAATATTTATTTATTCTGCCATCTGTCTCACTAGCTACACATTCTCACCAGCCTGGCCCAGAAAGCTCTCCCGAAATCACCTGAGCATCATAAAATTAGTCCATGGCTGTCAGAGGAGCGCATGGAGAACACAGCTGCTGTCCTACTGCCTGATTTAATGAGGTTCTGAAAGCATGGGGAGGAGGATGCTGTCCCTTGGTTACCATGGAAACAGAGGTGCTCAGAGCAGGTGTCAGCAGCATCAAAATCAAGAGGAATCAGCTGATGGCTCATCATCTGGGGAGGCGTGGACCACGCCCTGGCGGCCGCAGTACTGGATAGTTGCTGCTCCTGCCGAACAGACCTAACACTTTCCAGAATTTATTCCGAACATATTGTGTTGCCGTATAAACTTTGTCAGCCTAGAGGATTTACATTTGAGGATTTCAAAATTAGAAGTTTGAAGCGCTTCTGTTCTTTCAGATTCCAATTAATTGGCGATCTGTTGTTTTGTATAAAAAGAAAGAAACAATATACCATCAACCTTGCACCACCTCCCTCCAGTCTGGGGAACTAGTTACTATTCTTCAAGTTGCAACAAAATATCTCACAGGAGGATTTGAGGGTAGAAGTTCTTATTTTGTCTCCTAGTTTCAAAGACATGTCAATCCATCACAGTGGGAAAGGTTAGGTCATGGGAGCAGCTCTGTTTGAGCCAGCAGGAGCAAAGGGCAGCTGCTTGTTCCATGAAGGCCAACAGGAAGCATGGAACAGAAGCTGGAACCAGAAGGCGCTATAATTGTCAAAAGACCCGCCCCAATACCCACTCCCCATGGCCAGCCCCACCTCCTAATGGCTCCACAACATCTATTCCCAGTGCCTCCTGCTGGGATCCAAGTGTTCAGACACATGAGCCTGTGGGGGACATTTCACCTTCAGACCACACTGCTAGGTGTATTGGATTATATTCAAACTTCTCAAGAGGGAGAATTTAACATGCAGAATAGAGGACCTGGTGCTTCTGGCAAAAATCTACCTTTGACAGTGTCAAAGGCTTTTGACTGTTCTCCTAAATCATGCTATCTACAAGATAAAACATAATTTGTGAATATTAGTCTAGTTAGTGCTTTGAGTGAGGTCTCAGATGTCACATCTCTTAGAAAGAATAAAATTTTAATTTTATATTAAAATTCTATGTTTATGGAATTGCTTTCAGTTGATCTGGTAAGGGTGGAGTAATGAAGGATCTAAGCTGAAATTTTACTGGAGAATGGAGGCATAAACACCATTCTGTAAAAATCCCAGTTTGAAGCTGGGGAGATGGTTCAGTGAATAAAACATTTGTTGTGCAAGCATGACAACCTGAGTTCAAATCCCCAGAACCCAGGTGTGGTTACATGCATGTGTAACCACTCCTAGAGAGACTGGAGACAGGAACAAAGGAGTCCCTAGAAGCCGAATAGCCAGCTAGCCTGTTGTAAACCACAAGAGAAACCTGCCTCAAACAAGGTGGAAGGTAGAAAGCCACACCCAAGGTTGTCCTCTGGCCTCTATACATATGCTGTGGCACATTCAGACAGACAGGGACACACACACAAACACCCACTATATACACATATCACACATACACCAACAATTAAAAAAATAGCCAAATTAGCAAAACCCAAAATCCAAACCCAAACAAAAAACCACCTGTTCATTAGAATGAGTCTGTAGCTCTGGACTATCACTGTGCATTAGCCAATTAACTTGGAGGAAATAAGGCCGCATGTATGCTATTTCATGTAGAAAAAGAGCAAAGCGTTCAGTTCTGCTGCTTTTCGGTTGAACTGACACATACTCTTTGTTCTCTAAGAATGTGATGATTTAGGCCAAAAAAAATCTGCTTTCTGTAACAATTCAGATAATTGCCTTACCTTGACACTTAGCTTGAGTGGAAGAGGTTTGACTTCAAAAGGCAGGGGGTCAAATGAGAGTCCTGTTCTCACAGACTTTATTTTAAGCTCTTTAAAAAAAAAAAAGATATTTACCGCTTAATTAAACATTGGATTCAGTTTGAAAACACGACAGAACCGCAGGCATGCTGAACGTTTTTAGACACTAAGTGATGGATAGAAAGACTATTTTGAAATATGTGGAGGACACATTTGATGTACTTGACTTTGTACGTAGGAATCGTCCAATCAAGCGCTCTTGTCAAGCAGATGTTACAGTTCCCGTGTTGAAGGAGACGAAGCTTTCATCCCGGCCCTCAGGACCAGCGCGCACAAAGTGATGCTCGGTACACGGCTCTGTTGCTGTCAGTGCCAGTGCCCTGCACTGTAAACACAAGGCAGGAGGCTGGCAGCTGGAGCTACAGTAGCATGTTGTGGAGAGCACTATTGACATAAACACATGTAACATGCATGAATAGCCCAAGTCAGGCCATACTAAGAAATTAAATGAAAATACTTCAAGAAAGAGTGCTGCCATTAGACCCGCCTCCTGTAACAGAACATGAGCTGTGCTTTCCTACCCCAGTGTGGTTGTTCATTCACTTTGTAGACATTCCCTGAAGTCTCAGGTCATGCTTGTAGCATAGGACAGCTTTCTATGCCCACGTGATTTGAGCATCCCAACTGTCTGCCAGGAAGGGTCCATAATTCAAAGTGCGTTGTCTGTAGCCTTGTCTTAAGGGACCACAGTGCCAGTTTTGCTGTTTGGGGTGGTGTGTGCACCTGCGAATGCAGGGCAGAGCAGAGTCAGAGGGCAGACACTGGGTCAGAGGGCAGAGCAGAGTCAGAGGGCAGACACTGGGTCAGAGGGCAGAGCAGAGTCAGAGGGCAGACACTGGGTCAGAGGGCAGAGCAGAGTCAGAGGGCAGACACTGGGTCAGAGGGCAGAGCAGAGTCAGAGGGCAGACACTGGGTCAGAGGGCAGAGCAGAGTCAGAGGGCAGACACTGGGTCAGAGGGCAGAGCAGAGTCAGAGGGCAGACACTGGGTCAGAGGGCAGAGCAGAGTCAGAGGGCAGACAGACACTGGGTCAGAGGGCCTGTCAAAAGGAAAGAGGTGACCAGACTGTAGAGAAGTCAGACGTTGTTCATCACTGGGCTTGAGGCAGGGAAGAGGAAGCATGCGTGACGGAAACTGTGTCGAGAACCCTGGAAATACACAGAGTTATTTCTGGAAGGGACCCCAGAGTCCAGCTGGCCTTGGGGCCTTGGTTCTCACAACAGTTATTCATAAATCCGGGTTGAAGATGAATCACCGGGGAGCTTCCCTAAGATAGATGCTCAAGCCTTGCTACTCAGTCTCCTCCCTTCTGCTGGTGGAGATTCCTGCCTGCCCCCAGCACGCTGCCTGAAGAGCCTTTGGCTGCAGGGCAGACAGCAAGGCAATCAGGAAAGAACAAAGGCCACCCTAGCCATCAGAAACCAAGGACTGTGGCCAAAAGGCTCAAACTCTGCTGTGTCACCTGATAATGGTCTTCATCTGTCACCTTCCATGTCCCCTGGGAAGGTGACAGATGAAGATGGAGAATTTGCTGTGAGGGTGTGACTGTGAGTGCCCTGCATGCTCCGCTGGTGAGTCCCTCTGCCCAGGACACAGTCCTTAGGTTTGAGACCCAGCCACGTCCAGTTGGGCCTGAGTGCTGGTCTGTTCCAACTTAGGGCTGGCAAAGCCCTTTGCCATATGCATTTCAGTGGTACATTTCTTTTATTTTTTAGCTTTGGCATCCTGTAGTCTCTGTCCCATCCCCCCAATTCTGCCTGCTTGCTGGGAGGAAGCAACAGCAGACAAGATGTAAATGAACATATTGTAACTCAGTTTGTAAATAACAATGTCACTTTATAAAGCAGCCCGTGGTTTTCTTAGTCATCATGAGAAGGATCCTGGCATCCATGGGATTTTTGTTTGTTCCTTTGGGGAATTTTTTTTTTTTTTGGTTGTTTGGTTTTGAGACAGGTTTTCAATTTATAGCCCACTCTAGCCTTGAAGTCATGGCAATCCTCCTGTCTCAGTCTTCCAAATAGCAGGATTACAATTACCATACTCACATTTTTCCCTGACCCCATCTTAGGGATGAAACCCAGGGCCTCATGTGTACTAACTAGGCAAGTGCCCTAACACAGACTACAGAGCTCCTAGAGTCTGATACCCGACTGTACCTGATTGGGAGCAACCCATCCAGTCTCTTTGTCACCACGAACATCCCACCTGTGAGGGCTGAAGACCTCCCCTCCCAACATGGTTAGATTCCTCAGGGAAACTCTCTCAATAACATTCCCTCTCCCCCCCTCACCCCCTACTCCTTCCTGCTGCAATGGAGACTGCCTGGCCTCAGGTCAAGCTGTTCCAACTCAGGCTCAGTAAGAGAGGTCCTTTTTGCCTGCTGCAGTTTCCTCCTGGTTTGGGCTCTCCAACTCAAAGTGTGGTGTGAAAAGGGCCTGGGGTCCAGTGGTCACTCCAGGGTATGCAGAGAGGCATAAGTAAGGAGAGGGGGTAGGTAAGGAAAGACTTGTCATCCCTGAGCATGCCCCGCAGCCACACTGGCTGGGGTCAATCTGAAGTCATTCAGGAACTATACCTTCAGAAAAGGATGTGGCCTTCGTTTTCCTGTGCTGCAAGCCATAAAGAGGCACACTTCAGAGAACAGACCAACCGAGGCCTCTGGTCCCCAGAGGGTGGTGACTGGGGCTGGGAAACACCTGAACAAACAAACGCTTTGAAGTAACCCTTATCTGCTACTTCTCCTCTGGGCCACACCCCCATCTAAGTGTCATCCCCAGAATTCACAGCTCTGGTCCGGAGAGTCATTCACCCTGCCAGTCCGACCTAAGCTGCTGTCCTTCTTTGCCTTGCCTTGTATTCCCTTCCTTTTTCTTAAAGAAGAAAGAAAGAAAGAAGGAAAGAAAGAAAGAAAGAAAGAAAGAAAGAAAGAAAGAAAGAAAGAAAGAAAGAAAGAAAGAAAGAAAGAAAGAAAAACAGAGAGAAGAAAGGAAGGAAAGAGAGAGAGAGAGAGAGAGAGAGAGAGAGAGAGAGAGAGGGAGGGAGGGAGGAAGGAAAGAAGGAAGAAAGTTTCTATTCCATTTATTTATTCCTGGGGGGAAGAAGGGTGTGGTGGGTATGTCTCTACATCACCCAGGCTGGCCTGGAATTCGGGGGGAGGATGGGTGTGGTGGGTATGTCTCTACATCACCCAGATTGGCCTTGACTTCAAGACACTCCTGCTTCAGCCTCTCTAGCACTGGGATTACGACAAATTTACTGCTCTTTGTCTAAAATATATTGACATCATGCTTTCAGCAGCTTTGACTCCACCCGCTGAAGATCCCCTCATGTGTATAAAATTAGCAGAGCTTTTACATTCTCCTCTTGTAAATCTTCTATTACGTGGGTTCTGGGAGCTGGCCAAAGAGCCATATAAGAACTGAGGGGCGGATTCTCTCTCTCTCTCTCTCTCTCTCTCTCTCTCTCTCTCCTAAACACACACTCATGGGGACACAGAGACAGAGAAGAAACGAGACAGGGAAGACAGAAAAAGCCAATGGAGGCTGCATAATGCCCAGGACCTCTAAGGATCTTTGTGGAACTTGCCTAGACCTGGCCAGAGTAGACAAGAACCCTGAGTGTATAAGCAGCAAGCCCTGTCCCTTGGCTGCACATGGTCCTGGTGTGCCACATCCCTGAAGTTCCTTAACTGCCTGCTAGAAGGCTAAGCACAGGCTAGAGGAGGCAGAGAGATGGCCTTAGAAGTGGAAACAGAGGCTGGACCCTCCAGGTGTGTACAGTCCTCGCCCACCACCCACCGATATAGGCAAGCCTCATTTGAAAGCACTGGCTCCCAACTCCATACAGATGTCCCTCCGGCTGTGGTCCACGTGCCTCACTCATTCTTCCCATTGTTTCATTCACAAAGTAAGCGGACTTTCCAGATGTGTCCTGAGTAAGTCAGGAAAATGTTCTGGAGGCCAGGACAGACACAGGCCAGCTCCTAAGGAGATCTCTTCTGAGTGGCTTCCCCTCTGCACATCCTTCCTCCTGAAGGTCAGCTGTAGATCCCTCTGTTAAGTAGGCCACCTCCAACTGCGTACTTCTCTCTCCTGCTCTGACACCCCACAGAGATCTTACAAATACAGTCTCAGCTACACTTCCACCACAATCCCATACTGCCTTGCTGTGTCACATGTCTGGGGAACCCAGGCAAGACCTGTGCTGACTTTGTGCCATTCCCTGACTGGCCCTGGGCAGCACCCTAGGGACATCACACACTGAAATGGGAGCCCGTTGGCTGACGGTGCCTGAGAAGCCTGTGGCCTGTCCTTAGGGTCCCTTTTCTGCCTCTCAGTGGCACCAAGTTTGACTCTTGGCTCCCTTCCTACATATCTGCCCAGTGCTTCCTTGGGCCCTCTTCTCTCAGCAGGTGACCTTGACATCCCTGTGGTAGTTAGTTTTTGTTAACTTGACACAAAATAGAGTCACCTGGGAAAGGGGCCGTTCAGCTAAGGAATTGTCTCCATCAGATTGGCCTCGGTGGGGGCATTTTCTTATTTGCTAATTGATGTAGAGGCGCTCAGCCCACTGTGGGCAAGGCCATCCCTAGACAGTGGCCCTGGGATGCATAAGAAAGGGATCTGAGTTAGCCATAGCAGTACACAGCACTCTTCCACGGCCTCTGCTTGAGTTCCTGCCCTGATTTCCTTCAGTGATGGACTATGATCTGGAAGTATAAGCCAAATAAACCCTTTCCATCCCAAGTTGCCTTGGTTGTGGTGTTGATTACCACAACAGAAAGCCAATATGAGTAGCCCCACCCCCTCCGGCCCAGCCACAGAGAAAACTGAAGGCCCTGGGCAGGAAGAAATTTCACCAGTCCCACAAAGAGCCTGGAGTTGTCTCCTCTCCTCCTTATTTCCCCAGTGCCAAGAAATCTGCCGTAGACAATACATATGGAGTACTGGAAGCCATCTCCAGATGCCACTTCCCTTATCCTGTGACAAGCCTAGGACATTCACAGAGAAAGAAACTGAGGTACCAAGAGGCCTCGACACTGGCTCAGGGCCACGAGTGGCAGAGACAGGAAGAACCCGGCTTTAGTCACTGGGCTAAGATACAGTCCTGGGGCTTTAGCTCAGGCTTGCCCCTTCCCACACTGCCCTGGATCTTATCCCATTTCACATTTCCAACTTCTGGGTTTCATTTCAAGGGTTCTTGTCTCTCTCCTATCAACAGCCTTACTCTAGCCCTCTCCTTCCCATCAGCTAAGGCCACACCCGTCTACTCATGTTTAGAAGATCCTGGCTCCCTCTCTCCTTCCTCTTTCTACTCTTTTCTCCTCTGGTTTCATCTTCCCACTGCCACTGAGTCTCCTCTCCTTGCACTCACACAGATCACAGTAGTCTACCTTCTCCCCCTCACCCCACAGCATGATCTCCATCGGGCACCTTCAGTCTTTATCTTTGTACACCATTGGCCTTGAACAGATGCGTGTGCAAAATAAACAAAGAGATACACAAATAAACAAGTATACACAATCTTATAGGGGACATCTTATTTCCCACCAGTAGTGACTGCTTGCTTCTCTCAGAGAACCTGCAAGACCTCACATCATCACATCCTGCTCTGTCAAGGTCCTGAGACCTGTGTTGGGGTCTCATGCCCCACTACTCCAAACTAGTTGTTTCCTGGGGTCTGGTGACACTTGGGCATATCATGGTTGGAGGACCACTGCCTCATGTATACCAGACAAGCGATCCCCTTACAAGCTATTAGCCTTCAAATTATACCTAGGGCTTGCGCCTTTGAAAACATCCACACGTACAAAGGAAAAGTAAGTGTTATCTTTGGCATGAGATGGTGCTTAGGCCTTCACCTGTCTTTGCTGGCTGTGCGATAACTCCCCTTTTCATCCAGGCTGTTGTTAAAGTCGCCCAACAGAACAATAGCAGGAGCCACGGAGGCGGAAGCCACAGATGCGTGCTCTGATGAGCTTCTGCTGGCATCTCAGAGGGCGATGATCTGCTTCCTCCACTCCCACTTTTTGGAACAAGGAAACCTTATTTAGCAGGCAGAGCTGCTTCTCAGAGAAATGTGGATGAGTGCGCGCTTCCCCCCTTCTGTGAAAATGCTCAGCGTTTCCCATTCCGGGTAATTAATAACTCCAGTACTTTCTGTTTATGTGCCAGTGTGGCATTTACACAGCCCTGCGTGTTCTTTAGCACATTTGACATGAACAACACGACAGAAGTGGGCAGGATATTCAATGCATCACTCCTTCCCCTGGTACCTCATGGGAGCCCAGTGCCAGGCTGGGTGCCATGGGAACACAGAAGAGAGGTTGGCAAGGATGCTGCCGCTCTGGGGTCCCTCCTGGGCTTCTGGAGGAGATAAACCCATGGAGCAAGCTACAGAGCACCAAGTGATGTGACATAAGCTTACAAAGTCCTTGAAGCCAAGAACTACAATCACCATGTAGAGCCTGTGTGCCAAGTAGAAGGACTGACAGGATTCCAGGGATACGAAACGTTAGACAGCAAGGTCAGACAAGCGCACTGGAAACTGAGAGCAGAGTTAGGGACTGGAAGGTCATGTCTAGATTATTCCAGAGCACCAGGGTCCCTTGAAGGTGGACACATTTGGACCAGATCTCATTTGCCAGTAGGACATCATATGATCTCTTCAAAAAGCGTGATGAATCAAGTGTAAACTCTTGGCATCCTTGGAGAGTTTAGTGAAGTCATGAGAACGTCAGTCTATATAGACGACACTTGACGAAAGGCTTTCTCTACCTCAAAGGCTCAGTCTCATTCCATATTAACTTCAAGGCTGCGTCTCCTGGTTTATTTTTACTTGGCCTGTTTTGTGCTATAGTTTGGGTGCTGAATGCCCCCCCTCAAAGACCCTTCCATTGAAGACTTGTTCCTCAGGATGGCAATACAGAGAGATGGTAGAACATTTGAGAAGTAGCGCCTACTGGAAGTCTTTAGGTCACAGAGGGTATGCCATTGGAGGTAACTGTAGTATCTGGCCCATCATCTTTCTCACTTCCATTTGTGGACTCAATAGGTGGCACCTCATCAGAGTCCCAAAGCAATGGGCTGACTCAGTCTGAGCTAGAACTTCTGAAACTGTGAGCTAAATAACCTTTCTTCTTTGTAAGATAATTGTCAAAGGTATTGCATTATAGTAACAGAATGCTTGCACATTTGATTAAAATAAAGCAAAACAGTCTCATTATAAATCAACTGGAGGCTGATGACTTAGTGTTCGAAAGCACTTGCCAGGCAAGCCTAACAACCGGATTTTATCCCTGGAACCCAGGATGGACAGAGAGGAGCAACTCACAAAAGTGGTCCTCTGACCTCTACACATGCATGGCAGGTGCATAATTGTACACACACACACACACACACACACAAACACACACACACACATAGTAATAAATAGTACAAAAATTTAAATAGATAAATAAAAATATGGAAGGTAGAAAGCATCAAAGAAAATCAGCTGTAATTCCATTATCTGCTGGCAGCCATGATTGCTCGTTGGGCACATTTCCTTATAGACTTTGCATATCTGTATGTTTTTAACATCAACAAACAAATATTAATACACAGTTTGGAGTCCTTTTACACTGTCATTAAAACATTCAAAGAGGAAATAAAAAGGTTTTTTGTTTGTTGTTTGTTTGTTTGACTCAGTGATGAAGTATTAGCTTAGCATGCAAGAGGCCCTGGGTTCTACTGTTGTGGGATGGTCTTTCTGCATGCTGTGAATGTGTGTTGCTACCATTGGTTAATAAAGAAGCTACTATAGCCTATGACAAAGCAGAATAAGGCCAGGTGGAGAATCCAAGCAGAGAGACAAGGAGAAGAAAGGCAGAGTCAGAGCAGACGCCATCCAGCGGCCCAAGGAACAAGATGCCAGCAGACTGGTAAGGCCACAGCCATGTGGCAAAATAGAGATTAACAGAAATGGGTTAATTTAAGATATAACAGCTAACTTGCAATAAGCCTGATGAGCCATAGACCAAACAGTTGGTAATTAATGTAAACCTCTGTGTGTTTATTTGAACTAAGTGACTGCTGGACATAGGAAAACTGTCTACAATTGGTGCCCAGTGTGGGACATTGATCCACGTAGACCTGATAAAGCTTAAAAAGGATTCTTAGCACAGAGAAATGGAGCCACACTGGGTTTCCTACTCACAGACTCATGCCAGCAGCAGCACAGGGACTCGTCTCCCGACAGCTGTCTGCAAGATGGAGCTGGATGCCAGCTGCCATGAGTTAAGTGGCATGGCGGGCTCCTGCAGTCTCTCCCATGGGCTGCAGGACATAGAGACTTCTCCCAGCCCCTGCCTGTGGGCTTGAGAGCACAACCAAGGGCTTAAAAACACAGCTTTACACTATTTAATACTGCTTCCCAGAGTTGGGGAGGTAAGCATGACTCATTGATACCTCCAACCTTGTTGAAAAGCCAAGCAGGGCAGAGGCAGCCACCAAAGTCATGCAGCTTAGCAATTAAAAAACTCTCCTTGTCAGACAAGGATTAAAGATACACAATAAAATAGATTTAGATGGGGAAAAACCCTCTAAACTGGTTACAGTGTGTTTAAAAATATATGCAGGCTTGGGAGAGAAAACAAAAAAGGACAGAGAAAGTCCTTAAAAAAGAAATAGAGTAATAAAAAATATAATAAGCCACGTAAAGATGGAAAATACACAGAGAGTCTGAATACTGCATATTATTGTGCTGTCTTTGGGATTTTTGACTACAGAGAGACATTTGATTATGGGGACTGCTAAGTTAAATTGACATATATATTTTAAGGGTATATTGACTTCAAAATTTGGGTCTAAGTATATGTTGCTTTGGAAAAGAGGTTCCACTTTTGTTTCCATGGAAGATGAGAAGCTGTAGATTCCTTTCAGGTTATTGTAGTTTCATCAAGGAAGTCCCCCTGAGAGGTCTTCAGTGGGATCTATGGCCCAATGATTGAACATCCAGAACAGCTTCAAGGCAACTGGCTAAGACAGCCTCAAAGACTACTACAGCCAAGATTTAACTATAATTCTAAATTTTCTCAGGATCCCCATAAGATTGCCAGTGCCCCCAATCAGCAATATGGAAAGCTACACCAAATTTCCCAAAATATTGTTGATGAATGTTTGGTTTTTTTTTTTTTTTTTTGGTTTTTCGAGACAGGGTTTCTCTGTGTAGCTTTGCGCCTTTCCTGGAACTCGCTTTGGAGACCAGGCTGGCCTTAAACTCACAGAGATCCGCCTGCCTCTGAATGTTTGTTTTTATTTAAAGGGGGTTAATTATAAATACAATCCTTCTAAAGAAAAAACGGGGATATGATATAGAAATGATAAAAATATAGATTATTGAATCTACTTTAATCCAAAAAACAACTGTTAATCTCAAAATACTTCACATTGATATGGATTTTGGCTTATTGATACAAATTTAAGGTCAATTTTGTTATACTGTATATATATTTCTACTCTTGTTTAAGGTATTATGCTTATGCAATTCATTTAAAATTGTAATATATTATTAAGAAATACAGATTAATAGTCATCTATGGTAATTAAACTTACAATCATGTTAGTTAGGTTTTCAAGGTCATACAGAGATATTTCAGATAGATAGGCAATCTTCAAAGACTTCAAAGACCTACAGAATATGACATTTAAAAATGTTTTAATTTTTCTCAATAGTGAGAAATGTCTGCCTCGGCAGCACCAATTACTTCAAAGAGGATGATGGGCATTGAAGAAACTCCTTACTGAGTTTGGTTTTAATGTGGCAAGGCTAGCCATTTGGGCAAGAAACTGCTCTTGCCTGGGCTGTTTGTCAGTATATTGTGTAAACTGGACATGTAGGACCCATCAATAGGAAAGTAACCGCTGAACTTTGCCAAAACAAGGAGAAATGATCATTCAGATTCCTGCTTCACAGAAGAAACTGCCAGACATTCTGCAGGACACAGAGAAAAGTGATTGATGAACTTTGTCATTAGGCAGAACAGTCCTCCAAATTCCGTGCTTCACTGAAAAATATGCCAGAGACTCTAAGCCTGTAGGCTGAAGATGGATGCCCCAACACTACAGAGGAACTTTGGGTGAATGTCCAGGCAGCCAGATGTCTCTGTCATTTCTAGAATTTTGGAAGTTGCTTACAATGCACTTCCTGTTTACTCAGGTAATATTATATCCTTCTGGGATCTTTGATAGAGTTGAAGACTAGATATAATTATAGTTTTCTTTAGTCATGATAAAAAGCAAATTAAATATGAAACTTTAGACTCACAAAAATAAGATAGATGGCAGAGTATCTTTTCAATTTTGCTAAATACAAGTAGATTAGATATTGTAACTATAATTCTTGCTTAATAACTGTTTTGTTATATGTAATTTTACTATGTTAAAGTTAAAACTTTCCTTTTGATTAGACAGAAAAGGGGAAGTGCAGTGGGATGGTCTTTCTGTATGCTGTGAATGTGTGTTGCTATCATTGGTTAATAAAGAAGTTGCTATGGCCTATGGCAAGGCAGAATAGAGCCAGGCAGGGAATCCAAGCAGAGAGACAAGGAGAAGAAAGTCAGAGTCAGAGCAGACGCCATCTAGCCACCCAAAAAATAAGATACCAGAAGACCAGTAACACCACAGCCATGTAGCAAAATACAGATTAATATGAATGGGTTTATTTAAGATGTAATAGCTAGTTAGCCATAAGCCTGAGCCATAGACCTAACAGTCTATAATTAATATAAGCCTCTGTGTGTTTATTTGGGACTGAGTGGCTGCTGGGCATAGGAAAATGTCTGTCTACATTCTACCCCCAGTATTGAAAAAGAGAAAAGAGAACAAAACAAAAATAAATAAAACAAAAAATAAATTTAAAATGGTACCATTGGATTGTGCTGTAGCTCAAAGTTCCATCATGTTTGACATTTGGATTGTTCAAGTCTTAGGTAAACCTAATTAAAGTTGAAAGGACAACTGGAGAATATTGACCACGCGTTGGATTGAATTATGGTAGATTCCTCAGAAGGGAATTGTGTGATCAGTGAAAATGGCATCAAAAGTCCTAGATTTGCATGAATAAGTTGCTTTCCAGGTTGTCGTTGGCAATACTACAGCCAAGGTCTTCTAGTTACATCCACTGCAGGACACTCTCTCCAAGCTAAGGGATTGGAAGTGATAGCCATCCCGCTGCCCCTGACAGTTTTGTGAGTCAGGCCTTAGCTGCCCAGTTCATCTGCCCTGAGAAGGTATAGAGTAAAATTTTGTGGCAGTGTTAAGGCAGCAGCTGATGAGAGAGCCCAAGTTTATGTCCCATATGCTCAGCACAGAGTCTCCTAAAAGGTTAAACCCCAGCAAACACTCTGGCCATCCCATACGCTTTCTGGAGTTCTTCCCTGGGTCTCTGTCCCAGGATGGTCAAACTTCTCACAGAGAGAAGCTCATGCTACCACAAGTGAGCCATGGGTTGCAAAGACAGAGTGGAAACTTCTGGTCTCATGAGGGCAAGTATACCTTCCCCCACACTCTGTGCAGACGCACAGCACACCCAAGTTCAAGGGGGAGGAGCTGAGACTATTTCTTGATGAAAGGAGTGTCAAACAGTTTGTGACCACCTTTTATTTACCATGTTGTCACTGAATATTATAAACACATTTATTCCCTAACAAATTTGAAGCTGAGATATGGTAAGTCAGTGTACTAATTCCAGACAACCTTTCTCATAATCTTTTAATCATTTGAGCATCCCTGCCCCCACAACCTGGAGTCTGAGTCCTGATCTTGGGCAGTCATCCAGATCTGCCCCTTACCACTGAGATGCTGCAAGGGCCATTCATATTGGAGTTCCTCTTCCTCTTTGGAGTCATGGCCATTCTGCAAGCCTGTGAGGGCTTCTCAGCTATTCCAGTGATTTAGATGAATCTAAAGTATGTATTGAGCACCAGGCCTGAGCTGCACCTCTCAGCACACGCTTTTGCTCATTGTGTTCATCTTCTGTAAGCCCAGGGATCACATATTAAAGAAAGGCTGGGCTCTAGGTTGATGGGGTCATGAGGCAACTTCAACCAATCAAAAAGCCAGGTGTCTTCTGTGCACTATTCAATGCCAGTTTAAAGCCCCGAGTCCCTGGCACCTCTGCTCAAGGGCAAAAGGACGCTGCATGTGTGTGGGCAGCATGCCGCACTAC
Organism: Peromyscus eremicus; assembly: GCF_949786415.1. Taxonomy (NCBI): domain Eukaryota; kingdom Metazoa; phylum Chordata; class Mammalia; order Rodentia; family Cricetidae; genus Peromyscus; species Peromyscus eremicus. Next base: position 69,140,211 of record NC_081416.1, on the reverse strand, counting down.
ATGGGAATGAGAACAGGCAGCCAGGGGCTCATGTGTGTCCTGCCGTGTTTGTTAAACAAACTGTTCCCAGCGTGGAAACAGCTGTCAGTCCTGCTCTTACAAGCCTGTGGTAACAGGAGACATGCAGTCATCCATCCATCTTTGAGAAGCATTACCTTTCTGACCTTCAGTTTTTTAAAGGCACAGTCTGCCATCACCACCACCACCCCCCAAATACAGAGAAAGAGAAGGTGCTGGCGTTGATTTATGGCTCATTTCTCATACAGAAATAAATGTTATTCTTTGAAATTGGAGCTGTACATGGTGACTAGAAGAGTAAGTTCAGGTGCTGAGAGCTAGCTTCCTCCTTTGTCTAAAGGTGACACTCTATCCTGTCACCATCGACACGAGTGACTCTTTCTCCCTTTGAGTGAGGAAGGATTATGTCCTTCTAGCCACATGTTTCCCTACTGATTCCAGCCTCTCCAAGCCTGGAGGTTTACCCAGGCCTGTAGCTTACCCCTTGGATTACAGGAAGACAAAGCCGCAGGCCCATCAGTCCTGGGTAGGCACTCCAACATGTTCCAGGCTGGGATGGATGACATGCACGTATCAGATGTGACAGAGAGGCAGAGAGTAGATGACAGGAACTCAGAGGCCAGGGACCCTTCAACACCCCCAAATAAATGTAACCTGGGTTTTGAAAGTATTCATTTCTACACCTACCACTGGTGATAAAATGCGGGCCTTGTGTAACCCAAGGGAACAGGAGACTGTGAGACCACGTGAGCAAGGTCTTCTTGCTGCAGAGGCGGGGCTTGGAATTTCTCTAGTATGGCTCATGTCAAATGGCGTGCAAGGGTCCTGTGTACGTAGAGCATCTGGGAGGTACTGAGCACGGTGTAGACAGATTTGCATGTGTGCCTCTCTCTCTCTCTCTCTCTCTCTCTCTCTCTCTCTCTCTCTCTCTCTCTCTCTCTCTCTCTCTCTCTCTCTCTCTGTGTGTGTGTGTGTGTGTGTGTGTGTGTGTGTGTGTGTGTGTGGTTTGCATGTGTGCAGGTACACACACAGATGAGAGAGGACACTGAGTTTTCCCTTCCATCACTCCCCGACTTATTCTCTTGAGACAGGTCTCTCACTAGAGTTTGCTGGCTTTTTGATAGGTTAGCAGCCAGTGAGAGCCGACAATCTTGTGTCTGCCCTTCCCCCAGCACTTCCCCCCAACCTAAGCCCTGGTGCTACAGGCATACACACCTACATCCCATTTTTATGTGAGTTCTGGGGGGTCCAATCTGCTCATGCTTTCACAAGCGTTTTTACTCACCAAGCTATCTCCCCAGCCCCCGAGACCTTTAAATCACATCCTTTTGCATTGAAGTACTAGGGACATTTTAAAAATTTTTTATTATTATTATTATTATTTTGTTTTTTTGAGACAGGGTTTCTCTGTGTAGCTTTTGGAGCCTGTCCTGGAACTCACGTTGTAGACCAGGCTGGCCTCGAACTCCCAGAGATTCACCTGCCTCTGCCTCCTGAGTGCTGAGATTAAAGGCGTGCACCACTACCACCTGGCCTAGTACTCGGGAATTTTTAAAGGACCCTATTGAGTAGGAATCAATTCTGTAAATTTCTCCTAAGGCCTGGATGCAAGTTTTAACCCACAATCTAAACCATTTTTATGTCTCCCTGCATAGAATGAAGCTGGATGGAGGCTTTTTATCATTCAAGCTGCCGCCAAGACAGATCCCAGGTGCAGATCCCAGGTGACTTGCAGGTGCACGTGGGTTGGTGCCAGGTGCTGGGCAGCATCAACAACTTTCCAAGCTGTTGCCCTTGACTGGTTTATGCTGCCAGCATCCCTGCACTTCATGTCACTGAGAATGGTTAGATAAGAATGGCCTTAGGAAGGCCTTTCATCTAACTTATGGTCCATGATCCCAGCATGAGGAGCTCTCTGTTCAGGGGCACTAATGCAGAAGCATCATACTTCTTGCATGCCTTGTGAACTGGGCCTTCTTGTCATATCCCCAGGACAGACTGTCCCCCCTGAGAAGAAGACTGTGCCCAACACTTCATCTAGACACTGCACTCCTGGAGTCTGTAGTGAGGGCTTAACCCTCATTGAGTTCTAGCATCTACAGTCCCGGGTTCGTAGGACTGTAGCATGTGTGAATGGGTATGTGTCCTGAGCTGGTACAACTCCTCTATGAGTCTCTAAGGTCCCCCATGGCTAGAGCTACCTACACAAGACATCTACTGTTGTGAATGGTCTTGCAAACTCTTTCTAAGTCATGCAGATGTACCAAGTCTGGCATTCTGCATGTGTCGCTCTCAGAGTCAGGAAGAAGGAGTCTCCCTCTTAAATAGTTCCCTGATAAAACACCTGCTTCTCCTTAACACACTGGTCTCACAAACCTGAGTCTTAAGTCAGGTCCTTCCAAGTCAAGTGATTCTGGCACAGGTGACTTACAAAGGGGACCTGAGGTGGAGCAGGGACAGCAAAAGGGAGGAAGCCAGAGCAGGGTCAAATCCCGGCTTCAGCTTCTTCCCCAGGGGTGGTGGTAGTGAGGCCTCATCTGGAGCATGATACCCACCCACCTCTTCAGCATAAGGCTAAGCCCCATCACAGCTCTGAGAAATGTGATCTCCCAGTCTCCCAGGATCTGGGGCCTTCAGATATGGCTCTGCAGCACCTCAGGTGCAGGAGTGGGCAGGAGTCACGGGGCCAAGAAGCAGGGTGTCCAGGGGGCACTCCTCTGCCGCCTATGGGGAGGCAATGAGCCCTGGGAGTCAGAACTGGTTTGCATTGTTATTCAGGCTCTGTGTCATCCCCTTCTCTTCCTTCTCCCTCCCTTCCTCCTCCCACTTCTTTCTGTCTGGTCTATCTGTCTGTCTGTCTCCTGCCTCAGCCCCCTGGTGCTGGGACTGTGCCACCATGTCACTCACTAGCAAATGCTGACTGCTGTGTTCAACAAGGTCCTGGCTCCTGCTTTCCCCGGTATCTTAGATAATGTTAGTACAACGGCCACAGCGTCACTGAGACAGAGGGCTCCACGGTCCTGCGCTGAGAGAATTTCTGCTGGTACCCATCAGCCCTTGCTCGAGTAAATGTCATCACACCAAACAGGGAAGGGACATTCAGTTGCCTTTCCACCTCATTGAGAAGATGGACAGAGATCTTCCTAAGAAGCAAGCCTCAGACAGCTGGGAAATTGGCGGAGTAGAAGGCAGCCGGGTCATGGGGATCGGAGCATTGCCTCCCTCTTTTCCAATGTGCTGATTTCCAGGAATGATTACATTTTAGAAAAGCATTTAGCGCTATCCTCACAGACACCGTGATCAAAATATGTAAGAAGGACATGCTGTTACCACCTCATTCTTACTGTCCCCGATGTGTAGAAGTGAAAACATTTTTCTCTGGGGGCAGAGGAGAAGGCTAACGGTACAAAAAGAGGCACTTGACAAATGAGGCCACTAACTGATTTCATAAGTGTTCACAGCCTCGGTGGAACTTCGGAGGGCAGAGGGGGCCTCTGACACGGAGCATGGTTTGTAGGGGGAGGGGTATAAAAGACATCTTAAAAATCAAAAGGAAGAAAGGATAGCTGCAGAGGGGGAGGAGAGAAGGGAAGGGAGACATAAAAAGATATTATCCCCACAACCGCGCATGACAGGACTCAAGCCAGTCCTCCCGCACAGGGAAGAACAAAGCTCTTGTATTTTAGCCACTGATGAACATGAGAAGGGGATGTTGGCAGAACTTCTTCATACTAGAGAGCAATTAAGTTATTAGGAGATTTCAGAGAAGTTTCCCCAGCGCAGAGCCTTCCTCCCCCGTTAACATACCTCTGAGCCCTGTATGGAGCTGGAAGACAGAAACACACTGGTGAGCTTTTCTTTGCTACGTTCACTGAGTATTTATCAAGCCACCTCCGGATGCAGGTCAGGCAAATCGGTCTCACAGATCCTGAAGAAGAAAGAATCTGTGTGTTTGTTTTTCACTGCTGTAGCAAAATACCCAAGGTTACAGAAGAGGAGAAAAGGTTATGGGCTTCATGGTTTCAAGTCCACAGTCGACTGGTTCCATTTCATTCAGGCCTGTGGTCAAGCAGAAATACCACAGTGGAAGAGCGTGGTGGGGAAATCTGTTCACGTTGTAAAAGGAGAGGAAGGGAACGCTAGGAGGAGGAGGAAGGGGAGGAGGAGAGAAACCTGGAACAAGCTTCCTCTTCCTTTTACATATCCACTTCCTACAGCCTTCAAGGATGTATGCCTACTTCCTCCAAGCAAGCCCTACTTCCTATTCTACCACCATAGTATGAAGACATTTGTTGGTAGGTCAGAGACCTCATGCCAACCTAAGAATTTAAGACCCGGAATTAGGATTCCCTAGACAGGAGTCGACAATGTGATAAGAACATGGGTTTTGTTGTTGTTGTTTTTGTTTTGTTTTGTTTTTTTAATGTGCCATTAAAACACTGGCTCCTGGGTCTCTGTTTTCTCAGATGTGATCTGCTCTACTTGGCAGCATCTGTATAAGTGCTGAAGCCCTTTAAAAGGTCAATTGCCATTTTTTTCATCAAGTTCCAGAACAAAGATGGGATGGGCACACTCCGTACTTTGCTCAGCCCAGAGTCAGGTGCATCCATTCTCCTACCCCTCTTCATTCCTACAGGTGCCCCAGCCTGGCCAGTGAGTCGTGCAGCCTCCTGCCCACAAGGCCGTCTACAAAAGATGAAGGTGTGAGTAGGCCATGGGAGTCCTGATGGATGCCTTGTTCGGGTGAGGTAGACTTCCATCTTTTACTAGCTGTGCCTGGAAGTTTCTCTGCCTCACTGTGCTAGCTCTCTCCAAGGTTCAGCCAACTTTGTGAAACTCGTGCATGTACGCAGAAGTGAGTATGTGGTTTCTCAGAGAGAAAGGAAAAAAGGCAGCTTGTGGTGCTCTGTCGTGAATGCAGAACCTGGGCATGTGAGGAGATTCTGTGCCCCCCCCACCCCAACCCCAGACACAGGAAGGAAATGTGTGGTGGCTGAAAGAAAATGGTCCCCAAAGGGAGTGGCACTACTAGGAGGTGTGGCTTGTTGGAGTTGGTGTGGTCTTGTTGGAGGAAATATATCCCTGTGGCGGTGGGTTTTGAGGTCTCACATATGCTCAAGATACCCTCCAGTGTCTCAGTTGCCATTGGATCAAGGACTCTCAGCTCCAGCACTGTGTCTGCCTGCATGCTGCCTTGCTTCCTGCCATGAAAATAACGGACTAAACCTCTGAACTGTAAGGGAGCCACCCCAATTAAATGTTTTCCCTTATAAGAGTTGCCATGGTCATGGTGTCTCTTCATAGCAGTAGAAACCCCAAGACAAAGTGCCATGCCTTGAGGCAACATTGGAAGGGCCGTTGGGCTGTTGCAGTAGGCCAAGAGCTGGACAGGGCAATTGTCACATGGCTTATCCCTAAACCCAAGGGTGAAAACAATGCCCCAGAAGATCCATTGCAAGGGTGTGACAGCTACAATTTGATTGCTACAACATTCTATTTAATCTTTTTTTTTTTTTTCAGGAATAAAAGGTGTTCCAGTCAAACATGAAGCACCCATTTTGGGAACACTCATAGACACCCCAAGAATCCCTGTAACATTGGCAACTTCTGTTTTCCCCATAGGTGGAGAGACTGACGGTGAGTACTGAGTCACTGAGGGTAAACACAGGGTCCATAAGCTTTAAGAACTCTCCAACTCAGAGTCTTCATGCTACCCTCTCCTCAGCTCCCAGTGCTCCAGGGTGGGGATGTGGGCTGGCCTCGGATGGGCTCTCTTCTGTTGATCTCAACTAGGACACTGCGTTTAAGGTCACCAGGCAGGTTGCCTGAAGCGTCACATACCTGTCTGGTAGTTGGCTGGCCACCAGTTGAATGACTAGGCTAGCTAGCCATGTGTTTCCCATCTCCCAGTAGACTGGCATGGGTCCCTTTACATGTGGGTGGCTTGGTTGCAGGGGCAGCAAGATAGGCAGCTGCCATGTGTAAGTACTTCTCAAGTCCTCACTTGTGGGTTTGCTAATGGCCCAGCACTCAAAAGGAGGCCTGAGGTCAGCATGGCAGGGAACTATCAGAGGGGGTAGACGGAGAAGGTCAAATAAATTATGGTTGTTATTGTACTCTGCCACAACAAGCACCTTGCTCAAGGCACACAATCAATGCATGGCAGATCCTCTGCAGTCCTTGGGGCTGACAGGCCTGTGGCAAGCGCTGCCTTACATGTCCCTAATGTGTTCCAGACATACAGATTCCTCCCTGTACAGCCTTGGAAACCGCCTGGTCCTCATCAGACCCCTGAGTTCCTCTAGTCCCAGGAGCCTCTCATCTCAGCAGCTAGATAGAAATAAATGTGTAAATGTATTTGTACAACCTTTGGGGGAAACAATGTAAATGTCTTAGAGACCAAATTGACTTAAAAAAAAAAAAAAAATCCATGCATGTGCGGTTCCTGAATGATCCCACGCCAGCATTTCTGTATGGTGAAGTCACAGCTGGTAGACCCCTGTCCTTGTCACCCAGTCATGCAGGGTGTTGCTTGGCTTGGCTTCCCAAAAAGGCACCAAGGAGCCCCTGGGGGTGCCCAGGTCTCAGCAAATGAGCTTTTGTCCTGTCTACATGGTAGGATCAGCTCACCCATCTTACATCACATACCTGGAAAAGGGCAAAAATAGATTTTCCAAGTCAGAGAGCGAGGGGAATGGGGGAAATGTGTTCTTTGTTATGGCAATTAGTCACGCTCCGGAATATCCTGGGGAAAGTCTGCTCTCCAGTTACTGACACAGTAAAGCGGAGGAGGCTCCAAAGAAACCTGGGGGTTCATTAACCTCTCCATCAGTTTTCTTTCCGTATGCGTTTTCCTGACAGACATAAGATCACAAAGTCGAGCCCTGTTAGAGCTGCCGGCATCCCTACGTTCACAGAGCACGAGCCAGCCTCCTGCTTTCTAGACACCAGAGGATGCTGGGCACTCAACCATGTGTACTATGCAGAGGAGGGGGTGGGAGGTTCATATGTCTTAGGATCCCGTTGCTTATTAAGATGATCTCTCCCTCATGTTCTACTAGCTTCCAAAGCTGTTCATATCCTCCTCCAGGAAGCCTTCCTGGATGGACTTCTTCCTCTGAGTTAGTGTGTAGCCTTTCAAGCACCTCTAGACGATCTAAGGTGTTCTGCCTGGATCTCCACTTTAAACATTTTCTAATCAAGTTTGTGTGTGAGTGTGTATGTGCATAGGTGTGTGTGTGTGTGTGTGTGTGTGTGTGTGTGTGTGTGTGTGTGTGTATGAGTAGTAGTAGCTCAGAGGACAACTTGTGGGAATCAATTCTCTTCTTACCCCATATGAATCCCAGGGATCAACTCAGGTCACCAGGCTCGCTCTTAGCCACTGAGGCATCTACCCATCACCTCTCTCTCCCTTTCTTAGAACCAAAGCAATCATCATTTACAGTGAGCTGCTCACAGCTTCCCTGCTCATTGGTGGCTGCCCCCAGCCACAGGGAATAGACTCTCCCAAGTCTTTGTGTTCTTTCTCCCTCCCTGCAGGAGCAGCTGGCAGCCAGGGACTGGCTGATACTGGAAAGCCAAGTTCATGCCATTTCCCTCAATGTGGGGATGGTGCAGAGGGGCCCTGTGGGAATCAGACTACTCCTCTGTTCCCTTAGGCTAAATCCTTACTTCTGTGAGGCTCCACCTTCCACGAGGAATCCCCAGAAAGTTCTGTTTTCATCTAAACATCAGGAGATCCTGAGCTTCCCAGGTGGGCTTCTCCTGGAATACCTTCTTATCACATCTTCCAGGGTCTTTATGTTTGCAAACTGCATGCTCTGAGGATGAGTTTACTGGTCCCGTTGCTGAAGTCCAGAGGGCTGAAAAGGAAGAAAATAATCATTTAAAACTGCCCAGTTTCCTGTTTGGTACAGAAGTCAACCATGTTCCCAGAGATAGACTGCACATCTGTCTGAGTATGAGCATGGCATTTCAATATCCTTGTTGTCCAAAAGGTAGAGTCCTCAGTCTGCTGAGGATGGAGAAGCTGAGGCTACATTTGCTTGGGCACAGTTTGTTGATGGCCAAGGATGCCTTTGCTAGGTGTGATAACTATTCTTGGTTGTCAACTTGACTACATCTGGAATGAATTAAAACCCACAAATGGAAGGTACAGCAGTGAGAGATTTTTACTTAATTTGAAGTAAGAAGATCAATTTCTAACCCGGATCTTGAGGCAGGAAGGCACATGCTTTAATCCAGATTTTTTGAGCGGTGGGAAAACCCACCTCTAATCTGGGCCACATCTCTTGTTGAAAGCCTAGATGATAACATGGAGAAAGGAAGCTTTTGATCTTTGCCTACTTCCTCTTGACTTGCTAGGGAGTCCATTTCTACACTGGCATTAGAGCCTACTTCTTCAGGATTCCAGTGTATACTGAAGACCAGCTGAGATGCCTCACAGACTAAGCAACTACTAGATTTTCGGATTTTTCCATCTATAGCCAGCCTTTGTTGGATTAGCTAGACCACAGCCTATAAGTCATTCTAATAAAGTACACACACACACACACACATATATGTATGAGATAGAGAAAGAAAGAGAGAGAGAGAGAGAGAGAGAGAGAGAGAGAGAGAGACACTCCATAGACTGTCTTACTTTTGAGAACACTAGGTAAGGAGTTCCATCTCAGACAAGACTACAAGGGTGCTATTGGAAACAAGTATCTGTAATCACAGCTGCAAATTCTCAGTGCCACATCAAGGTCACGGGAGTGACGGCACATGCCCATTTAGGAGGGATTACACTAGAGTGAGGGGCTCCTAGGAGCAGAATCAATCTGGGTTAGGGGAATATGATTAAAGCTGTCACTCACTCCCATGATGAGGTAGCTGGCCCTTTCAGAGTGGTAACACTCAGTAGACACCCAAGGAGAGAGCCGGAAGAACCCCTGTGATCACATGGCCAACAGACTCTACACGGGGATTTCAAATGCAATCTATACAGTTCCCTTATCTATACTATGTCCCTGATGTCTCCTCCATAATGTGTGGCTATCACCATAGCCTAGTCTCTGCTAATCTTTGCAGGATTAAGGGACGAGTACTGAGTCCACAGTTAGGATGTATGAGGAGAAATCCAGCAGTCTAAGGACCAAAGTAATGTAGGGCACATCCTGTCCCTGAGGTAGTCTTAGACTCCAACACTGCATTCAAGGGAAGGTCTCTCAGAGAACTCACATCTTTTGGCTCTGTTCCTGGGCTAGTTTACTATGGAGTCAGTGAGCTTCTAAGCACAGGGATCCTAACTCATTGCTTAACTGGCATCCACATTGCCTGAGGGCAATGTCTTCACATCATGAAACCTGGGCATGGGAATGCCTCACAGAGAAGTGGGAGAGAGAGAGAGAGCGAGAGCGAGAGCGAGAGCGAGAGCGAGAGCGAGAGCGAGAGAGAGAGAGAGAGAGAGAGAGAGAGAGAGAGAGAGAGAGAGAGAGCGCGAGAGCGAGAGCGAGAGCGAGAGCGAGAGAGAGAAGAAGGAGGAGGAGGAGGAGGAGGAGGAGGAGGAGGAGGAGGAGGAGGAGGAGGAGGAGGAGGAGGGAGGGAGGGAGGGAGGGAGAGGGAGAGGGAGAGTGTTCCGGAGAGGACTCAGACCTCCAAACTCCATGGCCAGACTCTTCCCATCTGGCCACCCCTTGCTGCTAAGGTGCTACAGGCCCCTCAGCAGAGCTTATACTCACCTCCTGGGGCATACTGAGTGGGCTTCCATGAGCTAAAGCTGCTGAGCAGCCGTGGCCGATGGTTAGCCCACGTGCACTGTGGTGGACAGAACTCTAAGAGGCCCCTCACTGTAGCACAATTCCTTCCTCATGGGTCTGAACCATCACTCCAGTGATCTGGACTTGTCCCCATGGATTTACAGCTGTGACTACAGTTACTTATCAGTTGTCCTCAAGGCAAGATATTACCTAGGTGACTGACAATCAGAGAGCTTTTCTCCAGCTGGTTGTAGAAAGAGAAATGGAGGTTCTGAGGAATGGATAGGACTCACTCGTGTGCTGTTGTTGGTTTAGACCAGGGGAGAGCTGAATGTCAAGTCTGGAAAGAGTCCTGTAGAGACCGAGAACAACCTCCTCAAAGGTATGTGAGCTCCAACCCTACAACAGCAAGGGACCGAGTTCATTCCAGAGGTCTGAGTGAGCTGGCAAACAGACTCTTCCTTAGGGTCTGTGGATAAGAGCCCAGCCAGCTGACACCTTGATTCCCTCACAGTCCTTAGAATTCCTAAGAGTCTAATGACATTACTCAGCTAAGCCAAGGGGACTTGTTACCTAAGGAACTATCAGATAAGAACTGAGTATCGTTTAAAGCCACTAAGTCTGAAGAAATCTGTTGCTCAGCAGTAGATGGATTTAATCTCTGAAAGCTCTATGCAGCGTGGAACGTAGAAGGGTTGATTCTAATTATACTTCCTAATTGACTGCACACCCTTTGAGTAACTGTTTAATCACCATTGAGAACTTGGTTATAAATTCCTACCTTGCTAGGATGTTCCAGTTACTGGAATCTGAGGACTTGGATTTGAAGATTCCATTCTTCACCAGATAGATGCCCTTGGGGGAGGTGCTTAACCAGTCTGTACCTCATCACTCTATGAAGTAGATCATATCATGCTTCTATCCATTTTACTATCCATGTAAAACACATATGCACGCACGCATGCACGCACGCACGCACGCATGCACACACACCCATTTGCGATGTCAGGTATCTTCCTCAATCACTCTCCATCCTTTTTTTTTTTTTTTTTTTTTTTGCTACAGTCACTGAACCATCTCCCCAGCCCTTATCACTGATTTTTAATTTATTTATTTTTTGAGGCATAGACTCATGTAGGCTGACCTTGAATTCACAATCATCATCTAAGAGAGGATGAACTTGACTTCTTGATTCCCCCAGCCTTCACCTCCAGAGTATTGGCATCGTAGGCATGTGCCACCAAACTCAGTTCAACATCATGCTTTTAACCATATCAAGTGAGATTGTGAAACAGGGCACAAAACCACTGCTTTTTTTTTAAAATGTGTACAACCTGCCTTGCACAAGCCATGGGTGTCACACTTCCAAGAACAGTCACCAAGGGCCACTTCCCAGAAGCACATCAAGAGCCTTCATCTGTGTGTGAGTTAAGGCCCTCTCCTTAAGACATAGGTTAAGCTTTCATGGAAAGCTACCTAATGCCAGACTAAGCTTCTGAAGAAGCAAGTGTCTCCGTGCACCATTTTCTTCGTTGGAGCAGTTGTGATATCATATAGGAAGCTCAGCAGAGGTCCCAGGCTCTGTGACTATTCAGAAAGAAACCTTCTCCAGAGAACCTTTACCACTGAAAGACTTTTTGCCATAAGAGGCTCCCAGATCAGAAGCCAAGTTGCCATTCATTTCCTCCCTCAGATTCCCTCCTGTGTCATCACATAGGAAAAGCTCCTAATTAGCACCAAAGAGGGCTGTAAATTAAGAGAGAAGCCATGACTTACTCAGGAGGGAGCCATGGAGCCAACTGAAGGCACTGCTCAGGATGTAATCATCTCCCACTCTGTTGTACCATATCTGAGTGCCAGTGTCCCGCACAGTGATTCACGGGTGCCCCCTTCACAGGCCCCGTGTTCTCTAATAGATGGCTGAAGTTTTCCACCAAGCATTTTATTTTAAATGACAGTTATTTCTATTAATGGGTGGGCTCTGTCAGTCTCTTGACCCCGGGCGGGAAGGATGTCTCTCTGTTCAAATGGCAGTCATCACTTCTGTGAAGTGATGCATGCAGAAGAAGCAGCCAGCGTGGGGCTCCTCGCACAGGGCTGTCACTCAACTTGACATCTCCATGTCGGAGCATTTTCTCAAAGTTTTCTCCGTGTGACCCGCAAGTTAAAGATCAGGGGCTCCCTTAATCCAAGCCATCCATGTGTCAATCATCCTTACCTTAAAATGAAGGTTACAAATAACCCAGAGCTACTATTTATACTTCCTGCCTGGCCCATCTTTCACCTGTCAATCTTGCTTTCTCCTCATGGGTAGAGGAAGGGGTTAGATCAGGGATTAGCCACTCCCACTGCTTACCTGGAGTGATGTTTTATGAAATAACCATGTCCTCTGGCCTCGGGACTTTTTTTACTAATGAAAGAAAAAACTTTGCTTTTGTTTTCCTTTCCACCGTTTCCCTCCCTCCCTCCTTTGTTTCTTTCCTTCCTGCTTCCTTTTCTTCCCTCCTTCCTTCCACCCCACCCCTTCTCCCTTTCTTCTTCCTTTTTCTTGGTTCCCATCTTTCTATCACCTCTCTCTCCTCTTCCCTTCTCCACTCACACTCCCCTCCTCTTTCCTTTCTCCTCCCCTTCCTTTTCTTTCATCCCCCCTTCATCCCTTTCCTTTCCCTGATATCTTCTCTCGAGGAATCTGAGGTGGCCAGCCCTGCCCCGCACCTTTCTGTGGCCTTTGGGCACATTCTTATTCGGCTGCCTGTTCCCTCTTCTGACCCAGCGGAGCTGTTTGCTTTGGAGGGATGCATGTCTCTGATAGGGCTCTGCGTTGTCCCTGGGGCCAGCACCCCTCTCCACCAGGCACCTTTGCTGCCTTCACTATCACCCCTAAGCATGTTTCCTAGTTCACCCCACAAAAGTTCCACCTTGTGTGCATATCCTGTTGATTTGACCAACATCCACAGGTACTCACGTGTTCCAGGCTCTGGAGAGGCCTTGTGAATAATGAGACAGCCACATACCTGCTAGCAAGAGGCCAGAAGTTCAGGAGGAAAAAGATAACAAATATCTGGCAACACTTATTTACCCCTGGTTGTGACCTGTGTCACAGAGGAAGGAACTACGGCAATCAACACACACCTTCGCGGGCCTCACTTCTCAAGGGGCCCCTCCCAGGACTGCTGATCATTAAAGGTGCTCCTGGAGATGCATGCTCTTGTTTTCAGACCCTTCCCACTTGGGGACAGGTCCCCCTGCCCCAGGGTCTGCAGACTTCTCTTTAGATATGCTGTGGTGGCAGGGAAGTGGTGCAGAAGATTCACTGTGTGGTGTGGTCTCCCCAGGACCAGGGAGTCCAGATCTGCTTGCAGCTTCATCTGAAGTGTTTTGTTTAGTCTCAAGCGTGGTCTCAAGTGTTTGGCTCTAAATGAGGTGCGAGTGCGTTTCTAGCCTCGTTTCCAGGTAGGCACTCCTGCCCACCAGTGCTTGTTCATCCTCTGTGACAGTCAATTTTAAAATGCAGATTTGAGCACCCAGTCCAGAGGTACCTGCTCAGGACCAGAGCAGAGTCATGGACGTCAGACCAGAGATGGAGTAGCCTTCATCAGCTCCACCAGACTCAGTTTACCAGTTTTTGTCAAGTGAAGTTTCTCATGGGTAAAAGGGGGGCAATGTACAGAAAATACCACCTGAAGCTTTGCGCAGACAAGTGCCAGCCATTTTTCATAGATCTTGATGGTTTGGAATTCCTCATGGAGAATGTGATGCCTACCACCGGTCGACAGGAAACAGAGAGTCTCTGCATTCATGGAGCTGGGAAGATTCTCAACTTCAGACAGGCCAAGAGGAAAAGAAGAGGAAGTGAGCCTGTCCCACCTCTACTGGTCAGTTGTCATGGTGAAAGGAGGTGCTTGTGGGTAAACCGAGGAAATCAAGCTAAGCTAGAGAGAGTGCCGTGGGTAGCTGGGTTTCTGCTTTGGTATCTTCCAATGAGACTCCAGAAAGCCAAGACTCATGTCAACGTGTGAAGTTTCTTACCAGATTTTTTTTTTTCTAGTCATTTCATAGAGTTAACACATCGCAGAAGTTATCGGAGGCTGCCACAGTGACCCCAGCGACTAGGTGTGGTGAGCAAATGACATATTTAATATGAAAGACTGGCTGGGAGATAATAGGAGTTCTTTAAAGAGCAAAGCCACGGTTAACTTTTCAACTCTAACAGCAAGTGAGAGTCAGACAATTAAATGGGGAAGCCATGCACAAATGTCACACACAGAGGAGATCAAAGACGACTGCAGTCTCTGATAAAGATCAAGAGAGACAACTTGGATTTTTATAGCGTTTCCTAACAAATGGCTGAAGTGGAAAAGAAAGAAAGGAAAGAAAAACACAGCGGGTAATTTGATTTCTCAATATGCCTGCAGACTGCCCCAAGATGTTGTAGAGATCAAAGGCTAGCCTTGGCAACAAAATGCCACCCGGAATGGCATGTTCTTTGTTTTCATTACTATTTCAGGAGGGGCAATTTGTATTTCAGCCCATGTATCAAGTTTGGGGGTTTGTGTGTGAGCGTCAAGAGAGGTCAGTTAGCTGACTAGTAGACGCTAAGGCCTACGAGGCTTGGGTCTGACAGTCCGGTTGCACAGCGCCTCAGGCCCTCCCGTACCAGAAGCACTGCTGCTTACGCAGGCGTGACATTATGCAGCAGTGAGGCCGGTTACTATCCCCAATACTTTTCCAGGAACATCCTCTCTTCAAATTATACCTGCATCTGCAGCCTATGTGCACGCACGTGTGTAAAGTATTACAGTGGACACTGTGTTTGTAAACTGTCGTGTGTTGCTTAAGCTTGCTGCAGAGATGGTTCTGGAAGCAGGCTAGATGCTCCTATTTCAGACTTACACATATTTGTCTTGAAGTGTCCTCCGAACACCCCTGTCTCGGGTCAGGTTGGCACCCTGACTCCGCACCAGGCAGAGTGGAAAGAGCAAACAGAAAGGAGTAGTGAAGACAGTTTGTCCCTGAGTAGAGCCAGAAAGGTAAAGCATTCCTAAAAAACGTTGCTATTGTTTCTCCCACCATCCGGAAATGCCTGAGGAACGGAAAGCTGAAAGTTCATCCTCGGAGAGAAAGCTCCACTGCGAACTCCAGATGACGGCTTTGACTTCTCTGGTTGTTTCTGCTGTGTGTTCTAAGCCCCCACTTTGATGCTATCACCTTCATTTGATCTCTCTCTTGGCTACTCCAGTCATCTCTGCTGGATGTTACAAACTCATATTTTGGTGATTTGTAGCTATCTTACCTGCTGCTTCCCTCTATCAGCTACTGGCTACTTATTCTTTACTTTTGCCTTAAATACTTAATGAAATCATTCAACAGTGCAGCTGTCGTAGATCATTCTCCAGACCTTATAAAACAACTATATACATACCAACTATATACTGACAACTGGATACCTGTCTTGATCTACCCAAATGCATAGACATTTAATGGCCATAGATTAAGATATCTACAAGGGTATCTTAGGATCCTTCTGGAATTTGGCATAATGTAGTGAGTGACATCATTCATGAAAGCTAAGCTGTTTTTCCATTTCTCACATTTGGTTACCATTATATTATTTATTGTTATTTTTGTATAATTTACCAATTCATCTAGGTAGCCATCGAGAGGCATAATAATACAGTTAATGTTTTACACAAATAATTATCCTTCAAATGGAAGTTAGTAAGTGGATTACGAATGAATCCAAGAATGTTTTGGCAGATATCCGTGGGAAGCTGCACTGGGATCAAATCCATGGTAACGAAGCAAGGTATTCTGGCTGGGGAATTGATGGTATGTTTGAAAAGCTTAATAAGCACTGAAATTGTTTATATTGTTTATTCCAGAAAGGCGAATGGAGAAGTTTAATCAGATATCAAGTAGCTGGAAATTAAATGAAATGGATCAGAAATAGAGTTTCTGTAATCAGAATATTTATTTCCCAGCAGTCCACAGCTGCAACAGAGAATAATGCACCGTCTCTTGTAAGGTGTCCAGCAAACAAAAGAGTGCCACTTACTGTTGTTGACTGTGCTCCTGTTGGGTGTGATTTAGAGTCTTGGGAGCATTGCTGGCTCCCCTCTGGCTGCAGTCCTGGAAGCGGCATGCGGGGGGGGGGGGGGGGGGGGTGCTGTGATTCCCACTAAGTTCACCTTCCCTAAGTCCTTCTGTGGGGCTCCTGTTCTTTATTATAAGCATTCTCAAGTGCACATTTTACTCAACCCTAAATGCCTTCCCTACACACATTCTAAATGGCTTTTTGCTGGAGAAGGCAGCGTGATGAACTTCCACGGAGCCATCACTCAGCTTCAACAGTTATTGGCACTTGGCAAGCTTTACAGCAGATTCGTTTCTCTGTTTGTTTTTATTGCATTGAAAGATGTATGGCATGCCACTTATCATGGTGGCCATTTTGAAGCGCACACTTCAGTAGCATTGGGTATAGTCACGTGTTCTAAAACATCTGCAGAACCTCATCTGCAAATTGGAAACTCTACAGCTGTCAAACAGTCCCTGCTCCCTTCCTCCGGCCACCACTGTCCTTTCTCATTGAATTTGACTTCACTAGTCTCACATGGATGGAGTCAGTAGCATTTGTCTTTCCCCCGACTGGCTTGTTTCTCTTAGCCCAGTGCCCCCAAGGCTTACCCACGCTGTAGAATAAGACAGAATTTCTTCCCTTCTTAAGTCTGAAGAATATTCCACTGTAACACAACATGTGCTGTGTTTCCATTCATCTCTAGATTGGCAGCTGTTTTGCCCTGCTCAGCTGCTGGGATCAGAACTGCTATAGACATAAGCACACACATACCTCTTTGAGACCCTGCTTTCAACTCTTTTGAACATAGATGATCAGAAGGGAGGTTGTTAGATTCTATGATGATTCTACTTTTAATCCTTTAAATAATTTAAAGACTGAATTTATTTTTAATTATGTGTATGATTGATTTTCTTTTTAATTATGTGTATGGTTGATTTTATTTTTAATTATGTGTGTGATAGATTTTATTTTTAATCATGTGTATGTGTGTATGTAAAGGTGGTTGTGAGCCAGTGATGTGAGGGACAGAGTGGTGGTTTGAATGAGAATGGCTCTCATAGGCTCATATGTTTGAATGCTATGTTCCCAGTTGAAGGAACTGTTTGGGGAGGATTATAAGGCATAGCTTTGTTGGAAGTGTGTCACTGGGGATAGGATTTGAGGTTTCAAATGCCCACACCATTCCCAGCTAGCTCTCTCTGCCTCTGCCTTTCAGATCAGGATATAAGCTCTCAGCTACTGCTCCAGTGCCACACCTGCCTGCTGCCATACTTTCCACAATGATGGCCATAGACTCTCTCTCTGGAACTTTAAGCCCCCAAATTAAATGCTTTCTTTTATAAGTTGCCTTGGTCATGGTGTCTCTTCATAGCAAAGGAAAAGTGACTAAGACAGATGGGAACCAAACTCTGCAAAAATAATACATGCTTGCACCACTGAACCATCTATCCAGCCTCTCAATTTTTTAGTCCAGGTGTTTATTTATTTGTGTGAGCACATGATAGGTGCAGGTATATGTGTGACAAGGTATGTGTGTCTGGAGGTCAGAAGACAACTTGCTGGGGTTGATTCTCTCCTTCCCCTATGTGGGTCCTGGAGTCATCAGCAAGTACTTATCCACAGGGCCGTCTCATCAGCCCCTACTCTTAGTTCTCGAGAGACACCCCTGCTATTTTCTACAGCAGCTGCCTCATTTTACAATCCCATCAACAGTGCATACCCATCCTAATTCTTTATGTTTTTGCCAACACTTGCAATAGCTTACTTACTCAGTGGGTGTAAGCTTGTGCTTGCCTTTTATTTCTGATGCTCTGTATCATCTTTAAGAAATTATCTATTAAAAAGTGACTGTTGAGTGATCAGCCTTAAATAGGACCTCTATGTCAACCCTGCCCTCAACACCCAGTGAATATCTCAGAAGAAGGAACAAAAAGAGTATAAAAGGCATTCAGGAGAATTCTGTCTTCTGGACATGGCATGGCCATCCAACTCGTGGACTCATAGGAGGTATTGTCACCTGCATCAGATCAAGCCAAAAAGAACAGTCAGCATTCCAACAGGCAACACTAATTGGACCCAGTAGGTTCAAAGAGAGATATGGGAATGTGAGGGAGAGTCTGGGAGGTGTGAGAGGGGAGGTTTGTAGATATGATCAGGTACATTATACACATGTATAAAATTGTCAAAGAATAACTAAATAAAAAATGCTCTTAAAAGAGGATTATCTATTCAAGAATTTGCATGCCTTTGCATTAGTCATTTGATTGTTGTTGACACGTGGTTGACTTGTGAGTTTTTTAGTAGAGACATAAGGAAAGTGTGGTAGTCTGAATGTAATTGGCCCCTATAATTTCATAGGGAATGGCACTACTAGGAAGTGTGGCTTTGTTAGAGTGGGGATGACCTCATTGGAGAAAATGTGTCACTGTGGGGGTAGGCTTTGAGGTTTCCTAGGCTCAGGATACTGCCCAATGTGCCCATCGACTTCCTGTTCCTGTAACATGTAGGACTCTCAGCTGCTCCTGCAGCACCACATCTGCCTGCATGCTGCTGCCATGCTCTCCATCATGATGATAATGGACTAAACCTCTGAAAATGTAAGCAAGCCATCCCAGTAAGTGTTTTCTTTATAAGAGTTGCCGTGGTTAAAACAAAACAAAACAAAACAAAAACAAAACCCAGAAACAAATGACTCACCCACTGAGATGGGGACTCATAGGAGGTATTGACACTCTCACAGGCATGGCTTCCAGTGTGAGCCAGGTATGCTTAGTAGGTGAATCCACGCTCTCCCTATGGGAATATCATTCAGTCACAGGATATTTAGACACCCTTCTCAGCCAGTCCCCCAAAGGGACTGCTATTTGATACGTTGAGGCCTCTATGTGGGCTGGATATCAAGTGTCCTCCCGAAGACTCATGTGTTTAAGGCTTGCTCTACAGCCAGTGGGTACCGAGCTGCTGCTGTGTTTTGCACAACTTGAACCCCAGAGCCTTGACTAGGGGAGCGAGGGAATGAAGAAATGACAGACGCGTGTGCACAGAAAAGCTGGGATCAGGTAGTCTAGTCTCTCTGATAAGGAAGTTGAAGTGCTTGGAAGCTCAATGTATTTATTATATAATCAGGGAGGTAGGGTTGTTGCATATAGCTGAACAAGGAGGGAAGGGTGGTATCACACACAGATAAACAAGGAGACAGCATTATTATATACTGATAAATTGATAATACACAGAGTATTATACACTGATAAACAATTATACAGAACTGAACAAGGAGACAGGTTTAGCTTATCCAGGTAGGCACAGGCTCTGTAGGGGAGCAGTTTTCAGGGTGTAAACATCTGGGGGTGGGGGAGAAATCTATAGTGGACATTTCCTGCACACACTGTCAACATTCACTTAGACTCAAGGAAGGTTTTGCCATCCCTGCGAGCCTCAGCAGGAGGAGGTTTTGCTGCTACTGTGGGCTGAGACATTGGAGCCCTTGACATGCCATACCATTTCACCAACACACATGTTCACTCAGGACTTCACTAGGGCCCTACACTGAGAAGTGGTTGGATTATGAGACATCGTCAGTGGGTTGACCCTTTGAAGAACATACATTGTCTCCAGTCCCTCCCTGTCTCTCTTTCTCTGCTTCCTGCCTGCTGTGAGGTGAGTGGCTTTGGTCCTTGATGTCTTCCTGCCTCTGTGATGTCCTACTTCACCACAGGCCCACAGCGATGGAACCAGCCAGCCATGGGCTGGAACTTCCATGAACAGGAGCCAGGATAATTTTTGCTGCATATCCATTATTTCTCTCAGGTATCTGTCACAGCAACAAAACCAGCACAGGCTCCATATTTGAGGAGCTTCCAATACTTTATGAGAAAAGAAAAGTTCTAGGGTCTGATTTTTAAAAACAGTTTATTGAGATAGACTTCACATGCCATACAGTTCACCCATTTAATTAAGTCCAGTACATTACATTGTTGGTTTCTCAAAGGGTGGTGGGATGTACATAGTATTAAATTTACCTCTTAATCCGCATTAAAGTGCTGCCTGCTTGATTTTTTAAAATCAGGGATCATTTAGGATGCCCGTCAGCCTACAGCATTGTACGATCTTCTGAAGAGAGCCTCCTCTGCTGGTTGAGTGATAGGCAGACCATGTCAGAGCCCTGCGCTCTGGACCTGCCATACACATCATCACAGCCAGAGGGAGCAACTGAGCAATTTGCTCTTACAGACTTGTCTGCTGCCTTCCTGGTGGTTGGGGTGCTCCTGCCAGCCCCAGGTGGATGGTCAGGTGTTCTTCTGGAGGTGCTTTTAAGAAGCTAGTAGGGTCTCCAAATGTGTCCCTTCTGCAAAAGCTAATCGTCAGTTAGGTGGTATCACAGATTTTTCAATTAAGTAAGTATTTTGATTGTAATAATTGATTCATTCCTGTAGTTCAAACTTCAGTAGAAAATATTCTCTCCTTTCCTACTCCATCTGAGAGCTGCCCATCCTTCTCAACAGGAAACCAAGGTTAGTAACTTCTTTTTTTGTTGTTATTTCTTTAAATGATGTCTTCTTTTTAGAGACTTATTTTATTTTTATTTGTGTGTGTGTGTGTGTGTGTGTGTGTGTGTGTGTGTGCACTTGAGGGCAGTACTCTTAGAGGCCAGGAGAGGGTGCTAGGTTCCCCCAACCCTGAGATAGTTACAGGAGACTTTGAGTCGTCTGACATTGGTGCTGAGAACCAAACACTGATCCTCTGCAAGAACACCAGTGCTCTTAACAGCCGATCTATCTCTCCAGTCTCTTGTTCACCTCTTCTTCCTCAAAGACACAGCAAAGCCCTTATGAGTCAATAGGGATGTCTGTTCCCCTCTGGCTGCTTTGATCACAATGGTAGCACATCATTTTGCATTGTTCTGTGTCTTGCATTTTTCACTTAGCAATATATCGGGAGAGCTCTGTGATGGGGTTTTGATCACCACAAATAATAAGAAATCAAGGCCCAATGGGAGTAATTTTCACAGAGCATTTAGCTATTGCTTGATGACTGGTACATGAGTCATTTACAATCAGCATCTGCAGAGTGTACCACGGTTCACAGCCTGAATCACTGGGATCACTTAGGTGGGAAGAGACCCTGTTTCGACCTGAATTATCCAGGCAATTGCACTTAATTGGAGTAGATCTAAAAATACTTGGCCCTTTCCCATTTCCCATCAGGGACACACTCTGATCCCAACTTATTTTCAAAATCTACATAGCTGTGTCATGGCTCCAATTGATTCATCCACATTTCAAATGCAAGGCAGTCACTGAGGGGGAGAAAATGAGAAATGGCTCACTAGGGGCCGTTTGTATTCTAGAACATGCTAGAACATTCTGATGAGTAAATAAAGGGCATCTGAAACATGGAACCCACTCACAAATGTGAGGTGGTGGCAATCCAGAGTCAGTAGATCAGCTCCTCCATGCAAAATGGCATCGTTAATCAAAGGTTAAAGAACTATCTTTTAGAGGGTGACAGAAAGTTCAGGAAACACAACTGATCTTGAAAAATCCCCTTGACACCATAGCTGAGTACAATTGTCACCTGAGCAATGCTCGGGGTACATGGTAAAGGTGGATGGGCTTTGTTCTGTGTTGGTGTGTGAGTATGTGTGTGTACAGACAAGCATGCATGTGGACCAGAAGTCAAGGTTGTACGGTTTCCTTCACCGTTCTCTACTTTACTTCTGGACAAGGGATCTCTCACTGAACCACCCAGCCGATGGAACTCACCTAGATGGGCTAACCAGCAAGCCCCAGGGATCCAGTTGCCTCCACCTCCACAGCTCTGGGATTGCACTGACAGAGTCAACTGGTTTTTGTTTGTTTGTTTGTTTTGTTTTGTTTTTTGTTTTTATGTGGGAGCTGGGGATCTGAACTCAGTTCCTTGTGCTTGTGAGGGAAACACTTCGCCAACCGAGTCAGGTCCAGCACCTGTTGCACTCTGGATTTGTCCTGCCTTTCAGTTCTTTCACTGGCAGAGATGGCCAACCCAATCAAGACCCATAGACTGTACCACTTCCATCCGCAATGGACAGAAGTCTGCTACCTTTTTCCTTCTGGGTATTTCTTCCATCCTTCCCCTGGCAGCCTCAAGAATCCACAGAATTTTAATATCTTCCCCAGATGTCCCACAATTGTGCCAACTCAGTATTTGAAAACCACCCTGTTTCATTTCCTAATCCCATAAAACAGATTTACGACTGAACATTTCCTCAAGAGCAAAACTTGCAAGGGATTTTAGCCAGGGAGAAAGTGGGCTGAATCGCTGGAATGTCTCTGGTGCAACATGACTCTTGAAACATTAGGGGGAGAGATGCTTGGGTTTCTGTGTGGGCCTGGAGATGACTTCATTTGTGCTGCCTGCCACCTGCCCCAAAGCCCTGACACGGCTTGAGCCGGGAGAACACTGGGGCTTTTGAGTGCATTGTTTGGGAGAAGGGTAGCGTGGCAGGGGGCCGTTATTTAATAGCTGGTTGCCTTCCAAGCTGGAGAGTTAATCACTACCATTAAGTGGTGAGCGCACCAGGTGAGATGGGAACCGTCCTGAAAGTTTGGAAGTCAGAAAGCTAATAGGCTGGTGCAAAGGAAGCTTGACAAGAATGCTGCTGTCTTGAGTTCCAATGGTTTGCCAGCTCCATCGCCGCCGTGCTTATGAGTTGAGTTCTTTTGTTCCAAGTGGAAATTCAAACAAAACAACTAGATACTCAGAGACCGGCCCTTCCTAGATTTTATCTGTCCATCATGTCTGGTTTATTTTTCAATAAGCCTGTATGATTTTTGTAATTAGGAAAAGCAACTGACACTTTCTCTGAAAACAAAAGAAAACAGTTTGTGTTTTCATTCTTGCCTTTTGCTGAGCACCGACTTCCCTGGCGAGCGGCGGGAGCTGGGGGTTCAAGGATGTTTATCCAATTGTCGTAAACAGTAGCAGATTCTTGCTCTCGCTTTCTGACTTTAGGAAATCAAAGACCTGCTTCCAAGTAAGACAGCGAAATCAAAGACGGCAGAAGATGGAAGGCAAACAGCCTTCTTCTCTGTCCATGCTTGTTCGACATTTGTCTTTCTCAGCGTTGGCTTCCTGGAGACCATGGAGCGTGCTCGGCTGGGGTGAGAGTGGGGTGCTTCCTGGAGGGTCAATTCTGAGATCCTTGCTCTGAGGCCCTACCACTTAATGTTGCTGGATTTCAATTCCCTGGGGAGCTTGTCAAACCGCCCTATGACTGGCTCCGCCCTCCAGGGTTTCTAATGTCCCTTTCTGGAAGCCTGCCAGGTGCCTCTGCTGTGCCACATATCTAGAACCTTCTCAGGCATCCTCCCCACCTCCACCCCCTGCCATGGCCAAAGCAACTCCTTAAGCTGTGAAGAGCACCTCCTGGAGGGATTCAGCCTCTTCTCTATCCTCTCCCATGCCAAGACAATCTCTATATCGAAATGGTGAAGTATGAGCCACTAAGGCACTGGAACTATTCCAGCTGAAGACATCTGAGTTCTGAAAATCTTGTATCTTCATTAAAAGCCACGAGTCCCCCAAAGGGATTCAACTGTCATAAACCCCCTCCCCATAAGGAACTAGAATATTCTCCTCTCTCAGGGTCAAGTCAGGGCCACACCTGAGCAGACAGACATTGTCACAAAACTAACAGCCTTCTCATCCTAGGGATAATTTTTTTAAAAGAAACAAAGTATTAGGAGCTAGAGAGATGGTTCAGTAGTTAAGAGTACTGACTGCTCTTCCAAAGGACCTGGGTTCTACTCCCAGGACCTACACAGCAGCTCACACACATCTATAACTCTAGTTGCAGGGGATTCTACACCCTCTTCTGGGCTCTGGAGGCACCAGGCATGCACATGATACTTGGACATACATGCAGGCAAAACACCCCTATACATAAAATGAAAATAATTTGTTTAAAAAAGAAAACAAAAAGCATTAGTTTCTCACGTGTGGCATTGATCCCTCCGAAGTCATTTGTTGGGCCTCACCCACTAATTCTCCACCTCATATTAAGGCGGCATACAAGCCCCAGTGCTAACCACCTCTTCGGCAGTACCTGTGCTTCCGTGTGTGATTAAATCTATGTTTCTCTCACTAACTTGTCTTTCCTCTTATGAATTTGCAGCCTCAAATACTGAACGCAAAAGCGCAGTGGAAAGGTTTTCCTTCCAGGTACTATGCACATGACCACAGCCCACTGATGCCGGCGGGATCATGGTCTGAGACCCCTACTGTTGCCTAGAACAGACTTACTGTGTCCCCAGGATCTCGAAGCCATGCTCCATAGTCCTGCTTGAAGTCTCTTCACAAATCTCAGTAACAGGCCTCTCTCCTTCTCTGGGAATCTTTCATCCTTCAAGACCAGCTCCAAGGTTGCCCTGTACCAGTGACCAACCCTCTTTTCTCCTGAAAGTGTTTCAATGCGCCCAGTCGATAGCCCCAGCACTTTGCTTCAAATGTTTTGTCTAAATAATGAACCGGTAAGTTAAAAACCTTGTTTCCTAAGCCTAGCCATCAGATTTAGAAGTATTTTTGGGGCTGGAATTTACAGTGGCCCCAGGCAAGAGGAGCTCTGTCCTGGGTCCTGAATTTCCCAGCACCCTGCATGGCATCAACAGACAGGGAGAAATGTTTCAAAAAGCAAGAGGTGCCTCTGGGGACCTGACGGGTAGTATGGCATCGTGCCACCTGCTACCTTAAATGTCCCCTCAGGTGAAAATCGCAGCTCAGACCCAAGGGAACTCATCTCAGCATCTCTTGCTCTGTCCCTTCAAATAAAAAGAAAGTGAGCCAAGGAAGACTAGTGTGCTGTGTCTGCACAACGCCAGGCAGGTTGTGCGCAGAAGTCGTTAATGGCTAACCAATTACATGTAAATCCGTCCTTCTGAACAAGACAAACATGGCATAGTCTTTCATCTCGAAGCGTCCCTTCTTTGTAGCTGTAAAATTCCACTTTCTTCATTGTCTTCGTTGTCTAGACTGTGACTCAGAGAAACTGAAGAAATGCTGCATTGTTCATCCTGGCTGCACCTTGCCTGTGCACACTCTGCAACTGTTCAACAGTTCACCTTAGCCCTACCTTGCGCATGCACGGATCTAGATATTAGGTGAATGAAAGCCTTTGCTGATGCCCCGTGTCTGCGACTGGATTAGTTATGCTTCCTATTGTTGTGACAAAATTATCTAACAAGAAGTTGCTTAAGGAAGGATTTCTTTTGGCTTACAGTTTGAAGGGTGCAGTCTATCGTGGTGAGGCTACCAACCACACTACGTTCACAGAAAGAAGCAGGA
This sequence comes from Peromyscus eremicus, assembly GCF_949786415.1. Classification (NCBI taxonomy): domain Eukaryota; kingdom Metazoa; phylum Chordata; class Mammalia; order Rodentia; family Cricetidae; genus Peromyscus; species Peromyscus eremicus. Next base: position 69,115,059 of record NC_081416.1, on the reverse strand, counting down.
AAGTGAACAGGAAGGGGGGCCTGAACCATAAAAATCAGCAGGTAAAGCACTTGCCACCAAGCCGGACAACTTGAGTTCCATCCCGGAACCCATACAGTGGAAGGAGAGAACTGACTCACGCAAGTTGTCCTTTGGCCTTCGCACACAATAAGTAACAAGAAAATGAGTGTAATTGAAAACCTCAAGGCCACCACAGTGACCTACCCCTCCTCCAACAAGGTTGCACTTCTTAAAAGTTGCAACACCTGAGGACCAAGTGTTCAAACACATGAGATTGTGGGGGCATTTCACCCTCAAGCCACAGTGGCCCTACATGGTCATCAGTGGTAGAACTGGGAGGTCTACCGTTTTTCCCCCAACTATTTAATAAGATGTAGTTAATATTTAAACATTAAATAGTTTCATCTTTTAAAAAGTTTTTTACTCTCCGATTTTGGTTTGATTTTAATTTTTAACATTCTACCTAGTATTTGAAAGTTAATTTGGGAGCTGGACATATGGCTTAGTGGTAGAGCAGTTTCTAGCATGCCTGAGGTCCTGAGTTCAATACCCACCACACTAAAACAAACAGAAAGCAACTATCAAAACATTTCAAGTAATACTGATTTAGGGATGCAATCTTTATGTCATGTTTGCTTTCACTTTTTAATTTAAACTTGTTTACTCTGAATGCAACTGCATCCCATTTTTAATCTTTAAACCATCCATACCAGAGTAAATATACATCAAAATTATGACGGAAATTTATTTGAAGTGAAACACAGTAAAGAAATTGGGTGGGAAGAGAGGATTAACCCCTTAAATAAGTGGTTTGTGTGGAATTTTTAAAGCTAGAAACAAAACAGTCTTACAGAAGGCAGGAGCCACATGGAATAGGCAAGTAAGACAGCACAGGCTCTCCATTTACCAAGGTTTCAATTACCGATCAAAACAAGCAAAATGAAGAGCATTATTCTCACAAAATCTGCAGCATGAAGAGGTCAGCTGAAGCTCCACAGTGCTCACGATGCGGAGACTCAATTAGCGATCAAAGCCAAGAGGTTGAAAAAGAGGAGTGTTCCTAACAAGTGCGTGATTCAGCAGCAAGTGGGACTCAGGCTGGGCCCAGATGAGAAGAACGCCTTGATGAATCCAGCAATTCAATGGGAAAGGTGAGATCCCAGGAACTTTGCTCAACTTGAATAACCATCCCCAACAAATGGCTCTGGACACACCACCTAGACAGAAGCCTGTTCTGTCACACACAGTCTGATTCAAATTAGCAAAGGCAATTTCTCACCAGATACCATGCAGTAAATGTACTATGTCACTTTATTCTGTCAATCTCCTGATGGAGAAAAGAGCCACAGAAGCAGGTTTTCACACTCGGTACACTGTAGGTATAGTTCATAGTCTGACTTCTTAGAACACATGGTACCAACTTGACACAGGGTGAAGCATGAAAGCATACAGAATGTCTTCTGGATCAAAACAAAGAGGGAACATCTTAATGAAACATATAACAAATTTGACCTAAGAACCCCTCTTAGCATACAATGAGAAGAGCAGCTAAGTTCAAATGATTGGAATGATTAAGATTCAACAATAGTTAGACAAGTCAACAGAGGACCCCATGAAAAGATAAATGGGTAAAACGTGTTATTAATTTTGAATTTGGACTGTCCTATTCACAGTTCTTTGATTTCTGTTCTTAGTCATGCAGTAATATTATCAAAAGCTTCCAAAAGGAAAAAAAAATGATGTGTGTGTACTTGATTTAAAAAAAAAAAAGAGACTTGTTATTGTAAAGTGTGTGTGTGTGTGTGTGTGTGTGTGTGTGAATGCAGGTGCCAAAGAGGCCAGAAGAGGGCGTTTCATCTCCTGAAGGCAGCATTACAGGTAGTTTTGAGTTGCCTGACATGGGTGCTGGGAATCCAGCTTGTGCCCTTAGGGAGTGCTTTTAACCACTGGGCCCTCTCTCTACCCACTGTACTCTACTTTTCTAAACATTCAAAAGTACATTTTGAACTGTTAGGAAGGCAAGTCCAAAGGGAAATGTGTGTAGAATGCATAACATGCCAAGAATGATAAATAAATCAGACAAGGAAACAAAAAAGAATTAGTAAGCATGAAGAAGATTATCATAAAAAAATGGCTCCCAAGTTAGTCTCAATAGGGAATATTTTCTGGCCAATGGACCAGAGAGTTTTAGTTGAGTAGAGACATGGAAAATTTAAGCAATTAACTGATATTTTCATTTTCCTTTATAATCTCCCAGGTTTGAATTTTTGATATTAAAAATAAGAAATACAGATTTTATAGCATGGGTTCATCATTTATGAGTTACATATGTTTGTTTATTATTCACTAATCTATCATGGATCTGTTGTTTAATAATAATTAAATTTGGTAATTTTTGAATTTTTCTAATGTCCTTTCCTGTAAAAATTGTCATCAAATGTATTTTAACATACTCTATTTTTTGCTTTTCTTTCGTTCTTTCTTTATGGGGGGGGGAGAGTATTACTATGTAGCTCTGGTGTCCTGGAGCCCGTAAAGATCTATCTGCCTCTCTGCATTCCCTGTGTTTCGATCAAAAGTATGTATCACCATACCCAGACAGCACATTCATTTAATGTAATTTTTTTTTGTTGTTGTTTTTCGAGACAGGGTTTCTCTGTGTAGCTTTGCGCCTTTCCTGGGACTCACTTGGTAGCCCAGGCTGGCCTCGAACTCACAGAGATCCGCCTGCCTCTGCCTCCCGAGTGCTGGGATTAAAGGCGTGTGCCACCATCGCCCAGCCATTTAATGTAATTTTTTAATAGTTACTTTTTGAGACAGGGTCTTGACTAGCCAAGCTGGCCTGGAATTGATCCTCCTGCCTCCACTTCCCAAGTGCTGGAATCATAGGTATATGATTCCACCACACCTGATTCATGTTTGATTTCCTAATATGTCATTTAAATAGCTCTTGGGATAGAAGGACTGGACATTTTAAGTAATAACTTCTTAGTGTGGTAAATATTGAAAAGTTGGATATACAGTACAGAGACCTCCACCTGAATCTTGCTCAGGACCCTCTAAACCTTAGCAGTAGCCATTCTTGGGCCCAGCAACAGACATTGAATCATCGGATGTTGGAGGAGACGTGGAGGTCCTTGTGTTCAGAAAAAAACACTGGGGAGCCTGGAATGTTAAACACACAGTGTTGTTCCTTCAAAGGAAGGAATGCATAACTTGTTATCCACCTGGAAAGCTGGGAGCTGATATGGGTAATAGCCTGGTGACCTCTGCACTATCTGTGTGGTAGGAGACCACACCAGATCCCTACACCCTTATCATAAGCTTGTTTTCCTCAGTCAATCTATAGAACCCATCTTTACAGAAGGGGTCACATGTACCCAATCTATAGAACCCATCTTACGGAAGGTGTCACATGTACTTTACAAGAAGTTGTGATGTAGTTAATCTGATCTTTATTTACCTCATTTTGTTCCTTGAGGACATTAATATATGCTTTATTGTGCACACGGGATTGAGTTAATTACCACCAGGAATGTTTTCACCAAATTGTACTGTGCTTAAATATGCCTAAAGTAAACTACTGAAGGTCAGACTTCCAAAGTATGAACCAACACTAGCTATTCAGTCATGGTTAACCAAACTGCCTTCTTGCCTCCTACCAACCGTTTCTCTGCTGGCCGTGGTGGTCACAGAGACCAGCACAGCTGGTACCCAGTAGAGGGCTATTTTTCATCCCTTGCAGTAAAATTTTTCATTGAAATCAGGTCATTGATGGTTGGTTGTTTAAAGTAGGAGCACAGAGTGCAGAATGTTCCTCATCATCAGGATGTAAAGGAATAGAGAAAAAGCAGTCTTTTAAGTCAACCGTAATAGTGTAACGTCCTTGAAGAACCATCGTAGAAGTGGGGATCTCTGGCTAGAGGGACCCCATTGTTCTCATAGTAGCACTTGTGCCCCTGAGGTCATGTAATGGTTGAAATTTATCCTTTGCCCTCTTATGAATTACAAAAATAGAGGAGTTCCAATGACTAACTGAAAGTTCTGTATGTCCTACTTGCAAAGTTGGGCCTGTTTTAATTCTTCCCCATGAAAGGACCATTGATAATGAGTCATCAGAGACCCACTGTAGCTTTAAGGGCTGTGTGGATGGCCCTTGATCAATGCAGTTTAGGGGGAGGGTCGTATTTCTTGTACTATAATTATCAGGTGATATTTCTCCTCGGATTCCAAGTACTTTCTTTCTCTCGTTTCTGTTGGTTTCAGCTCAGCTGCCAGGAGGTGGAAATGGGGAAGGGTAGAGGACACCTAGTGTAGGCCTTCCCAGCAGAAGGTGCTTCATGCCAGTCATAGTGTCTAGCTGGGGCCACAGCAGGGATGAGCCCTGGGTACTGCTTCCTCTTTAGGGAGGATTCCCCTGCCTGCAGAAGTGGATGGGATTGAGAACAACAGTGAACAGGAAATAGGATGAGGCAATGGTGACTAATGGTGACTAAACAGTCGATGCGCTCTTCCATTCTGTGTTACATGTAGCAAACAGGGCTATTCCTAAACCAGACCTAAACATGGGTCACCTCTTCTCAAGAACCTTCCAGTTGGCCCCATTCCTCCATGGTAAAGACCATACTGCCACACAGGCTACAGGCCCTTAGATTTGGGATCTTGACACCTCTGCAGTCTCTCATGACTTCCACTTTTCCCCAACTGTCTAGAGGTTGCCCTCCCTGTGTCCTGCACCCAGAGCTTTGAATGTACTGTTTTCTTCTATCAACAATGCCATTCCTGTTGCCCTCCCCCACTTCCTTCCTTCCTCTCTTCCATTTCTCCTTCACAGTGCAGGTCAGACCTCATCTTCTCTTGATATTCTCAGAGGACTCCCAACTCACCATTGGATCTTTTTTCCTGTTACTTGCAGCTCCTGGTCTTTCCCCCCAGCTCCATCGTTGTTCCTGGAGGTAGAAGCAGCAGGTTCAGTGCTACATTGCTAGTGTGCTAGGCGTGGGACCAGCTAGTGCCACACTCTCGGAATATATTTGTGGATGGATGGACGCATGGATGGTGGATGGATGAACACATACATGCATAGATGGACGGATGCTTAGATCAATAGATGGCATCTTACTTTGCTGTGATAAGACACCATGAGTAAGGCAACTTAAAAAATCTAGAGGGTTAGTGTTCTTGATGACAGAGTGAAGGTATGGTGGCAGGAACAGCTGAGGACTCACATATCAAAATGCAAGCAGGAGGCAGAAAGCATGCAGGGAATGACACAAATCTAAAAGCTGTCCCCAGTGACACACCTCCTCCAACAAGACCACATTTCCAAATCCTTCCCAGACAGTTCCACCAACTGGGCACTAAGAGTGCCAACATATGAGCTTGTGGGGCCATTTTCATTCAAACTGCCACAGATGGACAGATTGATGCTTCTGTTTTCATGCCTTAATTCATTAATTCCTGCTGGATCAGAGCCCATCCTTCATCCCAGTTTCAGCCTGAATCACTCTCTCAAGCCATAAACCAAGACATAGAACCTATGTCTCAGATAAATCAGTAGGTATTTAGACATCACTCAGTACAGCCGAATTCCTTAGGTCTTTGTTCTTTTCCCATCCTGGGCCAATGCCTTAGTTCCTAATTCCCTCAAGATTATTTCTGCTTCTTTAACACCTGGGTCCTGGCCAAGGTAGATTCAAAATAGTGCAAAGTTAGGAGACATTCTAGTTGCATGCATTGGGGAAACACACACGTGGTCACCTCATTCTAGTCTGCAGACAACTGCAGTGTCTTTGTGTGTTTTTCCTACCTGAATGTCACTGAGTGAACTTCACGCCTGTCAGGTGTTGTTGCCCTTTGGAGTTTCTGACCAAGTGACACCCATTTAGATGGTCAGATCACTACAGAAGATGCCTCTGCAGGATAGAGTGGTCCCACCTGACTCCTGGTATTTACGTATTCACTCAGAGAATGAAACAGCTGGGCGAACACATCCTTCCTCCTTGAGAGATAAACGGAAGGGACAGACTACTAGATAGACCAATCTCTCTGCCCAAGCGACTGTCCCACAACACCTGCCCCTTTGAAAATGGATGGAATAAAACCATTTCCCCCAGACAGCTTAAACTGAGTTTGAAAGAGGAACTATGAATACGGAAGTCTTCTTTATATTCTTGCTGAGGTTTCAGTTCCCAATAGTCAAAAAACTATATTAAAAGGAACTTTCTGGAGATCATGAGTTTTAAATTGCTCAGGATTCTGACTAATTCTTGTACTGTCTGGCTCAGTCCTGCCTGAGATGTGATTCATCCATTATCAGAGAATCCACTCTGCGTTTGCTACCTGCCTATGAGTCACTTGGTGACTGTATTGGCTGTTAGATTGACTGTCACAGCATCATTGTGCCTGTGATGAAGTAGCCCTGTTCTATTCAGCATGCCCACAATGCCTGAGAGCAATGAGAGAGGCATTTCAGACCTTCCAAAGAGAGAGGCCATGAGACATCTTCTTTAAGCAATGTGATCAAAGTGCAATATTTAACAGGGGGTGAGAGAGACGGCTCAATGGTTAAGAATCCTTGCTGTTTTTACGGAGGACCCAAGTTTGGTTCCCAGCATCCACATCAGATGGCTAAAAACCATCTGTAACTCCAGTTCCAGGAAGAGCTGATGCTTTATTGGCCTCTGTGGCCACTGCATGGGTACTTAAAGGCAAGCAAATACTCTTACACATAAAAAATAAAAAGAAATTGTTCTGTATGTTAAATGTGTTGCTCTGATTGGTTAATAAATAAAACATTGATTGGCCAGTAGCCAGGCAGGAAGTATAGGTGGGACAAGGAGAGAGGAGAATTCTGGGAAGTGGAAGGCTGAGGCAGAGAGACACTGCCAGCTGTCCCCATGACAAGCGAGATGTAAGGTACCAGTAAGCCATGAGCCACGTGGCAACTTATAGACTAAGAGAAATGAGTTAATTTAATATATAAGGACTAGATAACAAGAAGCCTGCTACGGCCATACAGTTTGTAAGCAATATAAGTCTCTGTGTGTTTACTTGGTTGGGTCTGAGCAGCTGTGGGACTGGCGGGTGAGAGAGATTTGTCCTGACCGTGGGCCAGGCAGGACCTGAAAAACTCTAGCTACAAGAAATATTTTCAGAAGATATTTAATAGGAAAGAGAGTGAGAACTCACATTCATGTCACTTTCATTATAGGGTGTTATACAATTGTTGTATGTCTAATTTATTTATTGTATTTTATCATGGGCCTACGCATAGGGTCAACCAGAGTCTATATGATATCTTTATATATCATATAATATGGTTCTGTGATGGTTATTCCTGACTGTCACTTGACAATATCTAGACTTGCCTAAGAACCATCTGTGATGACATTTCCAGAGAAGTTTAACTGGAGTGAGAAGACTCATCTGGGTACATGAGCTGGGGTGCTGGACTGAATAGAAAGAACACAGCAAGCTGAGCATCAGCATTCATCTCTCTGCTTCCTGACACAACGTGACCAGCTGCCTCAAACTCCTGCTGCTGTGTCTTCCCCTCCAGGATGGACTGTATCCCTCAACCTGTGAGCCAAAAATGAGCCCTTCCTTCCTCAAGTTGCATTTGTCAGGTATTTCATCACAGCAGTGAGAAAAGCAGCTAAATGGCCTTCGGACTACCCATAGTTCCAGGCGCTCACTGTTGTAGACATTGGCCAACACTAGATGTCATGGTTTTTCCTAATTAGTGTATATCCTATTCATTTGGACTTTGAAACAGAAACCTGCCTCTGAGGAGCTCAAGAAAACAGTTCTCCAGCCATAAAGAGATGCCTAGGGTACCCAAGGGTCCTCAAGAACCCACATGTCTTGTCTGATCCTCCTCTTGTGGGTCTGTTTCCATTAGGGAAGAGAAGACACACACATCCCTGTGCATAGCTTCGAATTAAAATCCTTGCAGCTTAGCAATCACAGGGCCCAGGAGACCTGTTCTCCCTGACTAAACCAAAAGCCTCAAATCCAAAGGAAAGGTTTGATGTGATTGGACTGTGTCCTGTGCTCACCTCTAATGAGAGGCCGGCAACTGTGATACCATTAAGGGCTCATTTCGGTCATACAGGTGTCGATCCCTGTCAGTAGAGGGAGGAAAGGAGTAAGAAGCAGCCAGCAGCAGAAGCCTGGGCCAAAGCAGAGCAGGAGGCTCCTTTGATAATCAGAGAGGGACTGTGTCTCAAAGGCCAGTGTGTGGAAGGCCTGGTCACCAGAGTTCAGAGCTGGGTTTTTGGTGAAGTTATTGGATCACAAAAGCTCTGACCTCAACAGTGAATTAAACCATAGATGGCTCAAAGTTCACTGGACTATTGAGAGTGGATACAAACCTAGAAAGGGGACATAATTAAAGGAGGTGGGTTCCTGGGGATTTCTGTGAAAGAAATTTTGTTCTAGGCCTCGGTTCTCCTGGTTTGCTCTCTCTCTTGCCCGCTCCCTTTCTGGCTGCAGTGTGATGAGGAGCTTCATCTGCTACATGTTCTAACCTCTGTGATGTTCTGTCTCATCACGGTCGCCAAAGCAAACATGCAACATGGAACCCAAATAAACCTTTTCCCCTTTTTCATTATTTCTCTCAAATATTCTGTCTGAACTAGTTGACTAGTTCAACTTCTAAAAATTTTCATCGATATATAGAAGCTCCTTGAGACTTTGGGTCTGGTTAATTTTGCTGTGTGATAGTTTTTATTTGCAAATTGTTGTGGTGGTTTGAATAAAAATAGCACCCATAGGCCCGTAGGAGTGGCACTATTAGGAGGTGTGGTTTTGTTGAAGTAGGTGTGGCCTTGTGGGAGGAAGTGTGGCATTGGGGGTGGGCTTTGAGGTTTCAGAAGCTCAAGCCAGGCCTAGTAGCTCATTGTCTCTTCCTGCTGTTTGCATATCCGGACGTAGAACTATGATGAGAATGGACTGAACCTCTGAACTAAGTCAGCCCCAGTTAAATGTTTTCCTTTATAAGAGTTGCTGTGGTCATGGTATCTCTTCACATCAATAAAACCCTAAGACAATTCTTTATAACAAAATTTTAATTTTAAAAACGTTCTCAGGACAATAAATATCTTTTATAAATGTTAAATACTTTAAATCATGAAAAAATATTGAAAATGGTGGAAAACTCAGCCCTCGTAACCCATTCATCTCCAAACAACATCATTAATACTAAGGGGCACTACCCCCAGTTATTTTTCCTGGGCTTACACGTGTGTTTAGTGTTTAACGTGGCCCTAGCATGCTGTGTAGACAGGTTTTCACTCTGCCCTGTTTGACTCAAAGCTATAGCAGGATTTCTCTCATGCCGTGTCCTTGGACTCTGTTTCTCACACACCCTAATTTCCTTCTTACTTAGCTCCTGGCAGAAAGTGTTGCACATTGCACAAATAACTAGAAGAAATGCTGGCTCTTTTGGGTTTGGGGAATTTAGGGAGAGAAAGGAATTCGAGGTGAGGTGTCTATGACCTTCTCAGGGGTGCTGGGATGAGGACGGGTTTTCTCTGTGAGATCATGGGAATATTTTTTCAAAATTATGGCCATTCATCACTACATGGGCTTACCTTGATTTTTAAAAATTGTTTGTTTTGAGGTAGGATATTGCTATATAATCCAGGCTGGTCTCAAATTCACAGTCCTCCTGCCTCAGTGTTATGGTTTGGGGTAAAAAATGAACGACTTCTACAGGCTCACTTGGTCCTCGTCTGCTGGTCCTGTTTTGGAAGACTGTGAAGCTTTTGGGGCCTGAGGTCTGGCTGGCAGGGACACTGGAGAGGGACTTAACAATGACTTCCACTTCCAGTTCCTGCGTGAGGTCTCTGCTTCCACACTGGCTGAGAGGTGAACAAGCCATGCCCCACACTCAGCCTCAGCTGCCCTGATGGACTAACTGTGCCCTCAAACCAGGAGCCAAGATAAACGTCTCCTTCTTGAAGTCATTTCTGTTGTGCATTTTATCACAGCCCTAAGAAAACTGACAGACACAGGCAGGGACTCAGAGGCATGTGCCAAGTCCTGCCCTGATCTCTTAAACAACGAAACCTACTGGACACCCTGTTGCCCGCCAAGGGTCTTGGTCTCCTGTCACAAGCCACTGCAGGGGAAGGAACACTGTCTCAGAGAATCCATGGATATCCTTTGAGCTGTGGTAGAACCAGAGAATGCTACACCGAGACTGGGGGGTAATGCACAGAGCCAAACCCACTGGCTCAGAGCCACTTAATTGAGATTCACATCCAATTGGAATTCTGGTTAAGCTCAATGTGTCTACTACAGATGATGAAGATAAATCAGTTCTCTGATGTTCTCAGGCTTGGGTTTTCCTTTCTCCCAAGATAGCAGGGACAGGACTGTGACATTCTCAGTGGCACCTGAAGCCATTTCCACCTGAAGCCACCTTGGCTCTGGGCTTCCTCGGCTTCCAGTGGGCCTATTTTCCCTAAGATTGGAGCCAAATGAAGGCAGCAGGTGCTGCTCTGCCACCCACTTCTGACTCCCGACCCTGTCCCACAAAGCCACAGCACCATCAGCACTATCTCTAGAACTTTTTTTGGTCATCAACTTCTACAAATGCTCGTCTCTCACCTGGACCACTGTGCCCCCAGTCCACTAGATTAGAGCGACCTCTGAAAACCAGTGTCACGTGCTGGTGCTCTGATCTAGACCTTCAACATCTTCCTGCCATACAAAGACCTCTGTGTTCTACTGTGACCCACCCACCCTGTAACGGAATGCCTTTTAAGTTTTTTTAGACAGTGTCTCACTCTGTAGCCTAAGTTGACTTCAAACTCAATAGGTAGCCCAGGTTGGCCTCAAATTCACAACAACCTTCTTGCCTCAGATTTCTGAGTGCTAGTGATTACAGGCATGAGCACCATGCCTAGAGAGAACCCATTTCTAGCTTCCCTGACACTTATAATTCCCCATATAGTGTGCCCATCTACTCATGCCTCCTCCCTGCTTCCTGAATACCCGATATGGATCCCTGCCTTAGGGTCTTGATCACCTGCTCATGCTTCTGTCTGATCCTCTCCTTAATCACACACAAGTATGGAGAGGAACTTTTCTTATTAGATTTTATTTTGTTTTTAATTATGTGTATCTGTGCATATTGTTTGTATGCACATGTGAGTGCAGTGCCCATAGAGTCCAGAAGAGGGCATCAGATCCCCTGGATCTAGAGTTACAGGCAGTTGTGAGCTGCCATAAGTGGGAGGTGGAAACCAAACTCAGGTCCTCTGCAAGAGCAGTACATCCTTGATTCTGGGCCATCTTTCCAGCAGCAGCAGCAGCACCACCACCACCACCACCACCACCACCACCATCACTAATCTTACCTTTTTTTTCCTTCCTTAGCCCATGCGTATTCTCTATGGCCCCAACTCAAGTGAGCTCCTTAAAGCAAGGATGCTATTGCTCTTGGTCAACATGATTTATTAAGTACACATGAGTGGATGAGCATGCAGTTGTGAACAGATGTGTTCTGCCTTCTGAGCCCTGGAGGATAGCAGTTGAAATCAGTTTCACTAAAGTTGATGGTCCCTGAGCTTTTACAGATCACCCCCTGAATATGGGGTTGACCTTTGAGCCACTGAAGGACCCCTCTGACGTCCATTAGGGAAAGGTGAGGGAAAGTCTTGGAAGGGGAGGCATGAATCTAACTGTTGTCCTAAGGTGTGAAAGGACCTACAGCTTCCCCATTTGCTCTTTTGATGGTCAAAACCTTTTCTCTAATTTTTATTCATGTTTGATAAAGGGAGATCAGAGTTTTCCCAGGACAACAGAAAACTCACCAAGCTCTATGAGGCTGATGGGTCTTAAGTACCTTCCTAATGGTCCCCAGCCTGATGGGTGGGAAGAGCAAGGGGGAGGTCATGGGATGTGCAGAGCTTTAAGATTGCTGGAAGGGAATGGGGACATTTTAATTTCAGAGCCCGAACGGTTTCTGAAGGTGATACAACTAAGAATGTACAACTCCAACTGTGAGGGTCAGCATCTCCAAAGCCTGCCTGCTCAGTCTGGGTGGAGTCCGGGAAGGATGTTACTTCCACTTCTAGTGATCAACTCCCCCACCAGACATGAACATCCAGGACCTATCATAACCCTTCATTAAGAGCTCCAGACAGGTTTAGATTGCATTTCCTGGAGAAAGGTCACTGACCAGAGAGGTGAAGACCAACCCAGCAGGGACAGACAAATGAGGTGGTGTCCCAAGGACATCTGTGTCCAGTAACAGCTGTTACCTGGGCTGTGCTGCATCTAGGACAGCCTCCCATTCTCCAGATCTGACTTCTTCCCTGTCTGAAGCCTTTCCCCAGTCTCCTTCAGGCTCTTCTACCAAGCAGGGCACAATCCCAATAGAGAGCTTAGTTTCCAGGGGAGACTCCAAGCAGAGGGGAGACAGGTGATGGAGAAACTCTCATGCGGCAGCACAGAGGGTAGATTGTGTCCTGGCTGTTGGACAAATCGTCACATTTGCACTAGTGATAAGAAGAATGAGTTTCCTGGGATTCTACGATTAAAACACCATTTCTGATTGTGTGGTAGGATGGGCACCACCTCCCCGTGGCTCAATATTATTAGATTAGCAAGATGATGGCTAACATGACCCAGTGTTGTTCTTGAGAAATAATTAGCTCCCAAAGTGGACTGGAGCTCTGTGGAATACAAGCCCATCTCTTTTTATAACATTTAAATTTGGAAGCTTAATTATCCACTGAGAAATTGTCACTTTGGCACTTTCAGTCCATTTGGCTATATATTGACATTATTAAAATGCTGTCCTGGTCTTTATGCAAATTGCCCTTTAAAAAAATAATTTATCTCCTAGCAACCCGAAGTGAAATAAGCATTGAAAAATGACATTGTAAGAAAGAGTAGGATTCTTAATCCTACTGATTCCTAGGGTTTGTTTGTTGATTGTTGGGATGAACAAACGGATCTGTGCCTATAGGAGTATGCCACTGGCTCACTCACAAACTAAATTTGATACTTGTGTATGCACTGGATTCACATGTATGTGTGCATGCATGTAGAGGCCCAAAGTTGATGTCAGACGTCTTCTTCCACCGTGCTCATGCAATTTATTGGATTGAGGCCTCTTGCTGAACTTGAGCTTGTTGATTTCAGTTAATCTAGCTAGCGAGCTTGCCCTGGGTATCCCCTGACTGTGTCACTTGAGCTGAGATTACAGGCGCCCCCCACATCTGCCTGCTTTTTTGTGGGTCCCGGGTGCTCTGAACACCCATCTTCATACTCGTGTAGCTATTGCTTTATCGGTGGAGCCATCTTCTCAGCCCTAAACTGACCTTTTAAGAGGTCCATGAAATAGTCAAATTCACTCAGCTCAAGAGAGAAAGCTGGTGCCTTTGACCACCAAAGTGGACCTGCAAGCCTGCACTCAGCAGAACAGAAGAATCAAACTTGAAGTTCTCTGGGTCTCTGAAATACATGCTCACCTCCTGTTGTATAGGGGAAGTCACCCTCTCTTCCTAGGACCTTAGCCTGCCGGGTTGGCAGTGATGACAGCTCCCAGATTCTTAATCCCCAACAACAGACAGTGTGAGCAAAAGTGGGGCTTTAGAATCCCACCCTGGGGGGGAACAAGTGTGTGTGAGGGGTGACTTAGCTATGCTTGACAGCCTGTGCTATCTCCCCAGGAACTGCATGGTGAGAGTAGAGAACCAGCTCTCCAGGGTTGTCCTTGACTTCCGCACCCTCCAGATCAAAATAAATAAATAAATAAATAGATAGATAGATAGATAGATAGATAGATAAATAAATAAATAAATAAATAAATAAATAAATAAATAAATAAATGTGATTTTAAAAAGAAAGTGAGTCTCCAACGTACTTTTCAAGAAAAAGAAAATAAGGCAATTAAATGCACTGAGGGGAAAGATCCAGTTCTTAGGGGTGACACAGTGGTTAAGACTTGAGCTGCAGAGTTGCTGGTGCCCCACAGGGGGCACTACTCCATCCCACCCCTGCCTTGCAGGATCATTCAGTGTCAGGCAGGAGGGACCGTGCATCTCTGCTGTTCATTCAGAAGCCCTGTTGTCAGCCAGCACTCAAACTTGCCTCTCCTGACTGCTTCCTGTGTGCCACCCTGGCCCACAGGCCCAGACCTGGGGACATTTCCCGCTTGCACCTGAGAAGCATGTCACCCTGCCTTGTCTGTCCAAGTGAAAGTTCAGACACACAGAGGTTTCATCCTGGTACTACCTCATTGGCTATTGAATTTCAACGTTCAGACCCTCCAGAAATTCTATTTTTGTATTTAAAAAAAAATCAGCTGTAGGGGCTGGAGAGATGGCTCAGTGGTTGAGAGCACTGACTGCTCTTCCAGAGGATGCGGGTTCAACTCTCAGTGCCCATTTGGCAGCTCACAACTCTCTGTAACTCCAGTTCTGGGGGACCTAGCCCCCGTGGCAAAACATCAATGCACATTAAAAAAAAAATCAGCTGTAATTTTTTTTCCATTCAAGTCCAAATAGAATCTAGTGACTGGCAAAAAATAACCAATTCAAACATGTGAGTCATTGCTTCAACACAGGTCCACAGACTCACAGAAGAGATGCTTTAGACGGTTGTTCGCAGATTCCATCATTCTTCAAAGCCCCGGAAGCAAGCCTCTTCTCCTCTGAGTGGGCCTGTTCTTCCAGCCGCAAGTCCCAGTGGAGTCTGGGATCTGCCCAGGCCTGTGACTCACTGTGAGTAGTAGATATGGTAGAAATGACCGTGCATGAGCTGAGTGCCCAGGCCTCAAGAGTCCGTCACGAGCTTCTATTCCAGACCTCTTGGAATGTTGTACCACACAACAAAGCCCATCCGGAACCCTGGACACAAAAGACACCATGAGATGGGAGTCAGCAGGTGCTCAGCACTGCCTGCCAGCTCTGGCAGAGCACCGGACCAGACACAAAGCTACTCCATCAGGACCCATGAACAGCTGAGTAAGACCAGCAGAGGGGTTTCCGGCTGAGCCAGCCCAGGTTGCTGACTAAAGAACTGTCAACAAAGAAAACAGGTATTTTCAATCCTCTTGGCCTTGGTATGGTTTGTGTGAGATACTGATATACATTTTTCTGAAATGGAAACAATTCCAAAATAAAAGTAGAACAGTAAAAATCTGTCACCTGCAATCACATCTCTGCAGTTAACTAGCGTTCACCTGCTGATAGTTCACTTCCAACGTTGCTCGCACACTCAAATTATGAGTTACAGAACTGTTTCAAAAGTTGCTCTACTTCACAGGTTCAATGCTTCTCTCCAGTACTGTTCCCATGAGTCCTTTTAAGGGGCTAAATTTCGCCCCTCCTGTGGCTTGGAGGGAAAAGGTCCCCCACAGTAGAAATGGCCTATGCTGTGCTGTGCTGAGAGAGAGAATACACCATGATGGGAGGGCGAGAGGTTACCCGAGCTGGTGGGGAGGAGTGGGTGCATCTGTGCTCCTTCCCCTCTGTCTGACACTGAGGCTGCACAATGATGATTATTTTCTCTGCATCTTTGAATGATGTTGGTGGAAACTCGCCTCATCTGTGCGAATCAAAACCTAAGCTAGCCAAGCTAGAACACTTACACAGCACTGCCTGAAACCCTCAGTAAATACTGAATGGCGCCAAAACATGCATATGGGCATTGCTGCTCTCTACTCCTGATTAGAAAAGGAGGGAGGATTGTGGTTTGAAATACTGCATGTTAGTTGACACCCTCCATGCCTTCCCCCGCTCCCTCCCTCCCTTCCTTCATTAGGTATTGAACTCAGACCTTGTACATGCTAGGCAAGAGAGCATTCCCTGAGCTACAGCCTCAGCATTCTTTCTAATCTTTAGTTCTGAGATAGAGTCTCCTTCCATTGCCCAGACTGGCTTTAGACTCACTCTGTAACCCAGGTAGGGCTTGAATTCACCACTCACCTATCTCAGCCTCCCAGGTAGCTGGGATTACAGACTTACGCTACCAGAACCAGACTTCGCATCAGACACCCCAGTTCCCAAACCACTCTAAATCTTTGTCACTTGGTTCTACCTTTCATAACAGGGAGCCAGCAAGGCCCAGAAGGGAAGGGGTCTCAAGTTTCATGGATATGTCTTAAAGATCTCTCCCATCAAAGGTGGTCAGCAGTTACCTGGAACCCTCACACTCTATGAGTGCATGTTGGGAAATACCACCCACAGAGAGATACCCTGTTGTCTGCCCTGCTAAGGGAATGAATGGCAGGCTGGATGCCTTTGCTATCTGAGTATATGCACTGCACAGCCCCACTGAGGTGTCTACACTGTTCTCCAGATGGTCTCATTTACTTAAGTCAATAGGAAATTCATGTCTCTTGTAACAGAGCAAATCTCAGCCTTAACCTTGACTGTGTACCTGCAATACACGTGCATGCACATGGGGTTGTCACATTAAAGCAAAATACCCCTCATATTCAGAACATCAGCTAGCAAGTGCATTCCTGTGGATCTTGTTTACTCAGTCCACATCAGCTTGTCTTTGCTCAAACTGGCATTCGCTTGCCTCCACGAGAATCATTAATGCCTAACAGAGAAGACAGATTTTTTGCATTCGCAAGTCAGCAAGATTTCCAAGATTGCATTCCTGAGCGGGGCCAGGACTCACCAATGTTCTCACAAACTGGCAGTTGTAATTAAGTCCTAACGAAGGACTGTCCCACACAATAGAGCTGTGAATAAGCCCTCCACGTTGAATGCATTATTGTTCCTTTTGTTTACAAACATGTACACTGTGAAAAGTGGATAATCTCAGAGCTTAGAAAACAGTGGCCCTCTAGCCTGCCTGAACACTAGTTGGTTTTCCTGGCTCTGGAAGCTCCTATCTCAAGCACCCTAGTTCCTCATGGGAAAAAAAAAAAAATCTCTTGTGTAGAGCTAGCAGGAAGGAAGTGATGATGGAGGAGGTGGCAGGTAAAGACTGTCTGCATGAAGCCAGATGGGCATCAGGCTGCCCCTAGCTGCCCCCACAATCTCTGAAGGTGCTGATGTCTTGATCATGATTGTCCCCTAACTACAAACTCACAGGCACAATATTCCTTTCCCTGCGCAGACAAATATAGCTATTTAAATGGTACATTTCAGTGTTTCTCCCGTGGAACTGCAGGGGGAAAAAGGTTAAGCAGTGGTGCCCACTCTTGCAGTTCATGTGACACATCTACACAGATCTTCCCCTCATACTACAATCCTCACGCCAACACCACCTCACTGTCATCTAATACAATTCCCTCTGATACCACCTACCTGGAGACACCATCTGACCCCACAGATTGAGGCTCAGTCCCCCTGAGCTGCATTCTACTATAGCTACACATTGGGGATTCCACGCCCCCACTCTTTGGGGTTTGCTGAAGTTGTTACACCAGGATTTGGGGGAACCCTTGACTTAGCTCTAGTATTCATGACAAAGGCTGTTGCTGAGGGTGTAGATGTGGACTTCCATGGAAGAGAAGCATGGAGCAAGGCACGGGTCAGGGTCTGTGGAGCTTCCCTGTCCTCACAGTCCAGGAGCTCTCAGACACATGTCCTTCTCAGGGTTTCTGGAAGCTCTTTCAGGTCTGCCTGATAGATAATACCATTGGCTGACCCACTCAGTCTTCCATCCCTCCTGCCTCCCCAGGCTAAAAAAGGAGGCTGAAAGCACCAGCTCTTAGCTTCTCCTCCAGTTGCTGTGATAACATACTTGGAGGAAAGCAATTGAGGGAAGACAGTGCTTATTACAGCTTATAGTTAAAGGTACAGTCCATCATGAGGGGAAGTCAAGGTGACTTGAAGCAGCTGGTCCCATCACATCCACACATCAAGAAGCAGAGAGAGATGAATGCCTACTGCCACTCAGCTCCCTTTCCCCACTTATATAGTCCAGGACCCCAGCCTAGGGAATGGTGCTGCCAACAGTGAGTGGGTCTTGCCCCCCTCACCACAATCAGGACAATGCCCCAGAGCAATTCCCAGAGGGCCATCTCCCAGGCAATTCTAGATTCTGTCAAGTTGACAAAACACTGCCACAGAGAGAAAACTAGAATTACTTGGAAGGGGGAAAAAAAAAGAATTACAATTGGCAAACACCAGTAAAGGAGACAGAAGGAAGGAAATATTACAAAAGAGTAAGAAATAAACAGAATGAAAGAACAGGGAGATTCCACAAACTAACACCTTAAAAAAGTAGAGAAACATAAACACCCAGCGAGACTGATGGAAGGAGAGATAAAAGGAGAAAAAGAAAGGTGGCACATTCCAAACTGTTACAGTTAAAGTGGAGTATCCAATCCTAGAAACAACTGGGATTTTTAAATCAGAAGACTGCATTGATGTAAAAACCGTTCATCGTACCACAATGGGTGGAAGCAAGTTAAATGGATAATTGTGTAGAAATATAAATTACAAAGAATGAAATTGGAAAATCAGAATAGACCCAGTATGTTCGTGGAATCAGACGGAATGTTCTCAGGAAAGGCATCTGGCTCAGTCACCTTGACAGCTGAGTCTTACCAGACCTTTGGATCACAAACAGACTGCCCTTCTCTTGAGTAAACCCTTCTCCCTCCAAAATAAATGAACAGAGGGAGAAATCCAGGACTGAGAGGTGCACATTGGCTCCCCAAGTCCCTGTGTGCTTTTTCGTTCTCCCCTCCTCTGCTTCCCATCCAGCCTGCTTGCTGCTCCCCAGCACAGAGTGACCCTACCTCAGGGCCTTCGCATTGGCCATTTCCCTGACCGTCACAAGGCTTATACCTGTTTCCTTCAGCTTCAGGTCTCTATCCGGTATCAGCCACTCTCCATTTATTTCTCCTGATTACTTTTCTGCATAGTGAATCACATTGTCTCTGATCATAAGTATTTATAGTGCATTTATTATTGTTTCCTCCTCTAGAATATAAACTCCACAAGTCAATGACTTTATCTTGTCTCTTGATAGACTCCAAGGTCTTAGAACAATGACTGACACGTTGTTGTCTCAAAGTATTTGTTAAATTAAGAAGGAAATCTCACTTATAAAATTAGATACCAAGATCCTGATTAAAATATTAGTGATCTGAATCCAGCAGTTACTTAAAAATACTAATAACAGAAGCATTGTGAATGAGTAACATTTATTTCTGGAATGCAAGGGAGGTGCAGCACCCAAAAACCATACTGATGAGATTGTAAAGGTTACAGGTCACACAACAGTCTCCCACCCCAGGACTTGTGAAAACCTTACGCACAACACGAACTTGACAGCTGTGATTAAAGATGTTGACATGCAAACGTGATCCTGGACCAACCACGGGGCCTTAGTTCCTCACAAAGACCCTTTTAAAAGAAGACATGTTAGAGGAGACATGAGACCATATGCAGGGGTGAGTAGGAAGGGGAAGGGAAAAAGAGGAGAGGAGAGAAAGACTGAGTTTTGATAATGCTCAACTGCTGGCTTTGAAGATGGGGGAAGTGACCACGAGCCTCGGAGTAAGTACTGGCAAGTGTAGAAGCTGAAAAGACATGAAGACAAGGTCTCCACAACCACCAAAAGGGATGTGGTAGGGCTGACTCTTGGTCTTTAAAACCTCTCACCGCCAGAAATACTGGAAAATAAAAACAGTCCTTAAATTAGCCAGGTGGTGGTGCATGCCTTTAATCTCAGCGCTCAGGAGGCAGAGGCAGGCGGATCTCAAGTTCGAGGCCAGCCTGGTCTACAGAGTGAGTTCCAGGACAGCCAGGAGAACACAGAGAAGCCCTGTCTCAACCCTCCCTAAAAAAAAAAAAAAAAAAAAAAAAAAAAGAGTTCCTAAGCCAGTGGTGATTGGTTAGAGCAGCAGCAACTGACAATAATCAATAAGGATGTACACTTGTTGAGGTCACAGCCTAGGTTGGGACCTGTCTTTCTGTGACTGGCAAGCTCATGAAATCCTGTATGGCAGCAACACTAGAGGCATTGAGGTGATGAAGGCTGGCTGGCTACTTAGAGAGTGACGTCACCCTATGTGGGTGACACTGAGGCCAGTATTCTCTCTGTATTTGCCCCTAACCACTCTGGGTTTACATGTGGCTCAGCAGCCAGTTCCCAGTTCTCTCTAGGAAAGTGAAGGTCTTGGGAAGGAAGATCTGCCCTTAGGAATCAGGACAAGCCCACCTATCGCCAAACTAACAGAGCTAAGAAGTGGTCACCTGTCACCCAACTGGCCTAACTTTTGTGCTGAGAAAATAAATTCCAAAAATGCATGTCTGTGCTCCTCGGCACCTCTTTCCACACTGTGTCTTGCTGATCAGTAGATTTTGACGATTTTTTTGCTTGGAGGTTTTTAGCAAACCCAATAAATTCATTATAGGAAATCAAATCCACCCAGAAAGAGTAACTGGGCACTGTTTCATCGTTGGGCATGCTCAAAATTGTTTCAATAAAAATCCACTTTACTTGAATTAAATTGAATCTTTGCTAGGAAATAATCCACCACCAAGCTGTCTTGAAAACTCTGTCATTGTTGGTGTGCAGCAATACTATTTTGGGTCCTGTTGATAAACTATTAACAAAACAGTTAAATGTGAAATCAGCCACATTCAGTATATATTTTTTTTTCCAAAAATGGAGAGATCCTCTGTGGACCTTTCTTCTCCATGCTTCCTCCACTCTCTTCTTCCTCTCCTTTCTGAAGAATCATTCACTAAAAGGTTAGAAGGAGGTCATTCTCTTGAACTTTTCCTGTGAAAATAATAAGGAAAATGCTGTTGTGTTATAAAATATAGCCATATTAAAGATTTGGTAAATGGAAGAAGAAAAATGCAACCCATGATCCTAGCAAACAGGAACAGTGACTGGGTGACACCCACATCATGGTCCTTGAAGAAGGTATCTTTAAGTCTATTTCCATGGGTAACCATGGAGATTCATGACCCTGTCCTTCATGACAAGCTGGGGACAGCTGATGTGAATGACAAGCCACCATACCTCCCTGGAGTGGCAGCATCTGGTTTGATGTGAGATCATTGGTTTGTTTCTACCTCTTTGTGCTCTCTCTGTTGGGCATTCCACTGTGTCCAACAACTTAATAAAAACATCGATCTCTGATTATATCCCTAGAATGAGTAGTGTTTGTACAAATGCCATTTTGTAGCCCCACACTTTGGGATGGGCGTTGACCAGAGGCCTTAGACATGTGACTCCGTCTGGTAGGCCTTCCATTACTTCACCTATTTGAATTACTTAAAACTAAAGAAAAGGAGTCAGACAGAGTAGCATACACCAGCAATTCCAGCATCTGAGAGGTGGAGGCAGGAGGATTAGGAGTTCAAGGATATCCTTGGCTACAGAACAAGTTGAGGCCAGCCTAGGCTACATGATACTCTACCTCAATAGAAACAAACAAAAAAAAATAGAAAAGGAAAGAGTTCCATTCTAAGCCCAAAACCCATACTTGTAGTAGGATTTTACAGCAGCCAAGTCCCTTCCCAGGGCCACCAAGCAGTTCACTGAGGTCCCAGTCCCAGTCCTTTCCATCATGGCCTTTGAGTTACAGAGCTCAGCATGGTAACCCTCCCATGTTTAAGCTAACTGCAAACCACTCTTTCTAATACAATATGAAAGCTTTGTGGCATTCCATTAGTTTATTAAATGTTCACGAAGCCCTGTATATGAGAAGGACAAAGATTTGGTTGTATAAATGTGAGCTCTGAATCCACAGCCTGTTTCTATCCAGGGCTTCCCCAGAACTGCACCAGCAGAAGCCTGGCTCAGAGGTCTCTGCAGGCAAGAGCAGTTGCTTAGGAACACCGTATATTCATGGAGTCCAAAAGCAATTACACTTCAGCTTTCCTGTTGGGCCAGATGAGCTGGCATATGTGGTTTTTATGATTTGGATGTGAGTTACCCTGAAAAGCCTTGTGTGCTGAAGCCTTGGTCTTCATCTAGTGATGGAAAGTGACTCAGTCGTCAGGATTCTGACCTGATCAACGAACTAACCCATTTATGGATTTTGACTGTTACTGGGGAGCAGTAACATGTCACTGGAGACATGTCTATGAAGGTATACTCACTATCTCTCCCTCTGTCCTGCTTGTTCCTAGCATGATGTTTTCTCACTATAGCCCGGGAGCAACAGAGCTGGTGGACTGTGGACTGAAACCTTGGAAACTGTGAATCACAGCAGATGCTCCCTCAGGTTGTTTTTTCAGGAACACCATCACAGAAATAAATGGCCGTCTAGCCGGTGTTGATTCCTGAGCTCTGTGGATGAAGCGGAAGACTGGGAGAAGCTGAACCAACCGCCTGTGGTGTCTAAGCGCATTGGTATCTGCTCATCCCAAATCCTAATGTTTTGGATTTTAACTTTCTGTCAACACCAACTGCTAAAACAACTCTACATGTTCACTGTGTAAGAAACTTCTAACTAGTAGTCTTAGAGAAGTTGGTTAACACGGAAACTGCGATAAGGATAACAGGAAGGACTTCCTGTGGCTTGCTAGAGATGCATGACCAGAAGTGGTGACACTAGGTGCTCACTTCAAAGACCCACTCTCTCTGAGTCTTTAAGCCACATGGACCCAATGTGAGTGTTAGCTAAGGAAGATGGCTGCTTGTTTGTCTGAGGTGCAGACCCAGAAGACAATGCGGGACCTTGTGTTTGTCCTTGTGGAGGATATTGGCGAGACATTAGCTGTAATGAGAATCACAGCATTTATTTCCTGCTGAATTATTACCTGTGTACAATCGTGCTCATCAGCTTGCTAGCTTGGTTTGAAAAATTCTGGAAGAAGATGGTGATCACTGGAAGGTGAGCCGTAGCCCTGGGGTATTTGGAACATGTTGCTGTGGCACAGCCGTAAGGCCCTCGGATGGTGTCTGAGAACTCCAAACAGCTGATGTGCAGGAGGACAGTGCACACAGAGGCTGAGCAAGTCTGGGTGTGATGTTTTCTTAGGGTCTTCTCTGGATATCGTCCAAGGGCAGCAGCTGAACTCTGGGACTCTGGGATCTCTCCTTGTTACTGCTCTTGTCCTTCGGCAGGAGATTTGGTATGTACATCCTAGAGCTATGCCCATGCCACCAGTGGGAGGTGACCAGATTTCTGTAAGACCAGGGTGGTGCTGGAGGCAGGAAGGTCTTTATAGAGTCTGCTCCTCCTTGTCCCTTAGTGTGCCTCAACTCCCTCACTCATCAAGGGGAAGGCAAAGAGGTTCTGAGTGAAGAGGTCCCACTGAGGCTGGTGACTATTTCACTCTGGAGACATGGGGGCGAACCTAGCACATGTCCTTTGCCTGGTATGTCTAAAAAGGGCTTGTGCTTTCACCATGAAATTTCAAATACAAATCACCCTCTCTTGGCACTGCCCCCAAAGGGTAGAAACGGCTCCAGTGAGGCAGAAAAAGAACAAAAGAAAACTAAGGTTATTTTTCAGGAACAGTCTCCAAACCTTGGGTAAGGGCCTTGCCCTGAGAAGGAGCGTACTCTTCCTCCCTACCTCTGTGTCCAAGCTGGGGAAGGCGGGTTTGTTGTTGTTTAAAGATGAAGTCTTCCTGTGTCATAGGCTGGCCTTAAACTCTGACCTCAAATGAGTCCCCCTAACTCAAGTCTTGACGTATCTAGGACTACAGGTCCCAGGGTCACTATACCTGGCTCCGGGGAGGATCCCCACCATTTCTTAACACCTCTTCCCTCCCCCACATTCATGCCTTCAGGAGCTGGAGAAGCCACACCTGATTCCTTCTTCCCGGGACTGACGCCCTCCTGGTATACCCTACACCAGGACCTCACGTGACTGACTTGTGCTTGGTGATTGAATCATTCATTCAGCAAACACCTCTGAGTGCCAGCTCTGTCTTTCTGAAGTCACTAGATGGGAAAGAGAGGTAAGAAAGAAGAGAGGGGAAAGGTGAAGGCTGGGGTGAGTCTGGGTACGGTTTCAACTGTACATTCAGGCTCTGAAATGCTTGGTTATGTCACCTTGCTGTAAAGGGTTCTATTTCCTTTTGAAGAATAAGATTAACACTTTCATCCTGTGGTGGTTTGAATTAAAATGGCTCCCATCGACTCATTTTTTGAATGCATACACTCTAACCCTCTAGAAAGTTGAGCCCCAATTAAATGCTTTCTTTTATAAGTTGCCTTGGTCACAGTGTTTTGTCACAGCAACAGAAGAGTAACCTAGACAGAAGTTAGTATGGGGAGTGGGCAATTGCTGTGACAAGTCTGACCATGCCGGGGTTTGGAGGAATGTGGGTGGCTTTGGGACTTTGGATTAGGAAAGTGTGAAGGCTGTGAGCAGGGCTCACTGGCCCACCCTAGGCGCTGGGAAGACAGGAGGGCTGAGAGACAGTGGACTATGGAGGCTAGCTCAAGAGGTTTCTGAGGGACAACTTTAGCAACTGGGCTAGAGACCATTCCTATGCTATTTTGGCAAAGAATACAGCTTAAACCAGGCAGGAGGGGATAGTAGGGCTGCCAGGCTCTCAACTACAAGGTAGGGTTGTATCCCCACCCAACTCTATCAGTGTCCTGTTCCTTGGGTGGGTACAGGAAATCTGCTGTCTCACCTCAATGTGCCTTGGGGGAGATGCAGATGAGATTTCCCTTACTGTGTACATGAATAGTTAGATGATTAATGGTTCGTTGAGCACTAGAGAATGGGTCTACCCTTGACTCACCTTTGCTTCAGTCCAGGCCTCTCCCAGGTCCATGAAAAGCAGCTTCTGATGTCCATAAGACCAAGGTCTGTTGGTGGGGGGTTGGTAAGTGGGAATGGAAGGCTAGTGTTTTAAAAAACTGTGTTCTGTACAACTCCGCATGATGTGACGGGGGACAGGGAGATGCCAGTAGAGTTACAGTGAAAAGAGATGTTGGGATTGAATGAATATTGGGGATAAAGCAGCAAGGTGGGAAACGTTGAGGAAGGTGTGGCTTGCATCTGGGAATGAGACCACTAAGCTGAATAGGCAAAAGCAAGGACAGGGCTCTGGGAAAACCCACAAAACCCATCTAGACAGGTTCTGATGGCTCTCATGACACCATCCTAATTGCCCAGGGTCATCCAGAAGGCATTGTTTCCCTTTCCCCTAGTAAACTTTTCAACTTTGAGTAGCTTGCCTTTATTCTGTTTTAGGTTTTCTACTGTGATAAGAACAGCATGACCAAAAGCAACTTGGGGAGGAAAGGTTTAATTGCAGCTTTCAAATCTCAGGTCACATTGTCTCTGAGGCAATGTTCAGGGCAGGAACGCAAGGGGAACCCAGAGTCAGGAGCTGATGCAGAGACCATGGAGGAGTGCTGCTTACTGGCTTGCTCCTCATGGCTTGCTCAGCCTGCTTCCTTATAGCACCTAGAACCAAGGATGGCACCACCCACAATGAGCTGAGCTCTCTCACATCAATCATCATTCAAGAAAATGCCCTGCAGGCTTTCCCACAGTCTAATTTAGTGGAGGCGTTTCCTCATTTGAGGCTCCCTCTTCCCAAATGACTCCAGCTTGTGTCAAGTTGACATAAAACTAGCTAGCACATATACTTATTTGTGGATGTAGTTATCACAGACTGAAGTGAGAATGAATGACTTCTAGGGAAGCTTTAAATTATTCTAGGAACAGAGGCCAGCAGGCCACCTGGGGTGGAGAGGGGGAGAAGAAATGGCCTCTTGGCTCTGCCTGCCCCTCCCCCACCCCCAGAAGCACTTCTCATTTTCCATGTTTGCTTTTGCATCTGCTAAAATAAACCCTGACTGTTTGCTTGTGTCCTGGTGTGAACCTGAGGCTGCTGTCATGGTTGGGGTCAAAGGGAATACAGGGGGATGCCTCTCCCTCCCCTACACAGAGCCACAGCCAGATCTTAGCTCTTCTGGGCAGGCAGTGGTGCCCACTCCCTACCTCAACTCCCCTTCTTAAGCCTGAGATGACGTAAATTTTCTTTTCAGATTGGCTATAAAGTATCTAAGGTTAAAGCCAGGCCTTCCCCAGTTATCCTCAATCCAGCAGATGGTTTAAGCTTCAATACTTTTTTAAATATATGAATTAAAATAAATTGTATGGCTAAATGAAGGAATGCATGAAGGAAATTCTCTAGGTCTAGTTTGTCTGTCTTTATTTTTTAGTGGCAGAGTTTTTATCTACCTTTCTCCTAATATATATATATATATAAACATTAATATATATATAAATATTAATATATACATATATATAAACAAAACCAACAACCTTTGTGGATGCACTTAAAAAGTACATTCTAGGCCAACAAGATGGCTCAGTGGGTAAAGGTGTCTGCCACCAAGCCTGATGACCTGAGTTTGATTCCCAGGACCTGCACAGTGGAAAGAGAGAATTGACTCTTTTAAGTTGGCCTCTGATCTCCACACACATACACCATGGAACACACACACACACACAACAAATGTAGCTTTAAAAAAAATCCATGTTTTCCTTTATTCATCTACAAAGCCCTCACTTACCACCTCCTATACGCCTTTGGCACCGAGAAGTTTACTAGTCTTCTGAACACTGCTAACTGGGAACAGCCTCAGACTGTATCAGTGCTCTGAAATCGATTCATAGACTCCCACAGTTAAGAAGGGCAGAGACAGGACATCTTAACCGAGCAACATGGTAGGGTTTTTTCCCCTACAATGAACTATATTCAGAAATGACATGTCAATAGGTTCCTAAATTTTCAAACATCCCTATGAAAACCTGAAGCCTGAATGACTTCCTTCCACCTGTCTGTCCGAACAGGTAATTATACTCTGTGTATTAAAGTCCTGTATCTTTGACCTATCCAGTGGTGGGGGAGGCAGTTTAACCTTTAAACCAAGTCATGTATACCATTTTCCTCCTAGAAAGATGAATTTATGTTATCCTGTCAAATCAGTAGCAACCTGACCTTTAAAGACATCAGTATTTCTGGGAAAAATATTATGGCTGGGATGCCTGCTGCAGTAAACAGTATTAGCTGCTCCTACCCAGTGCTGAGCCTTGCTGTGCTGTGGCTTATCAAAACAGGGGGTTGGAAATCAGTGGGGACGAAGCGCTTCTGACACACTCCACAGGGTACACAGAGAACAATGTAAATGCACCGGAGTTGGCAGCTAGATTCCTCTATTACTGTTCCTAAGATAACAGCTAAGGTGAATCATTGCCCACCCCCTCCTATCCCAAATTATTTCAAATTCTGAAGGGACCCTATTTATTTCATTGGTAGCTAGCAATTTACTTAGCTGAAGATCATTATATTTATGTGTCTGTGAAATCCTCACAATAATTACACATCTGAGCACTCTCAGATGTGCTATGTGTATCCTCATTAGTCCTATATTCGCAAGGATATTATTGCATTTCTTTTGTAGCAAACCTTCATGACGTATGGTTAAAGTGTCTGACTGGATGTGAACTTTGGTACTCATGGTTCCCTTCCATATCAAATTTATGAAACAGCAGGACAGCCAGTTCCACATGCAAATGCTTATGGAATACTGCGAAGTTGTCTTAATTTCTCTTTTCTCCCCATCACTTCAGTGCCTCAGCCCTGGAAAATATTGTATTGGGCAGCAGGGAGAACAAACCTAGCTGAGATCTGAAATTACTCAAGGAGCTTACCAAAAAGTTCCATAATGGGAAATATTTATAGGGCCGGGCGCTTCCTTCTGAGCGATAAAGTCGTGAAAGGCGGAGTGGGAGGCAGGGTTTGTCATTTCTAGTGTTCTCAAGCAAGTGTCCCTGGTTGAGTTCCGGGTAATTCCAAGGCTGCTTGGTTTATCTGAAAGGTCTATTTTGTGGTTTTGAAGTCAGAGATTTGAAAGGGAACAGCCTGGTGGTTTGGCTCATTTCTGCCTTCTCCTGTTTATTTCAGAAGAGCTTGCTATTATTATAGACACAGTGGTTCACAAAACAACTCTAACCTTGATAGCAAATAAAAAAGGGTTCTCTTTCCTGTGCAAATCTTCTGAGATAACAGGACGGTTTTTGTGAAAAAGAACATAGCAGAATACTCAAGCCCATATTCTGGAGGTTTCCAGTGGCCTGGCAGTGCTTTGACAGATCTCTTTAATACACAGGTCACTGGACTCTCGTGTGGCTCTCACTCAAATAGTAAGTTCCTTGAGAATGTGGACAGTGTCTGCTCATGTGCACCTTCATCTCCTTGATACCCAGGGCAGTGCCCCGCACAGAGTAAATGCTCTGAAGTACTTCCTGAATAAATGTGACGGATAGTGTTACCAGTCATCTTGATAATCTGGAATCACCAAGTAGGTGAACCTCTGGGCACACCTGTGGGGACTGCATAATCGAGGTAGGAAGACTCACCCACTGTGGGTGGTGTCATTCCCTGACCAAGATACAGAACTTGTACTAAGATGGAGAGAGTAAGTAGTGCAAGAATGTATGCATTAATTCATTGCTCTCTGCCATTGGCTGGATGTAACACCAGTAGCCTCTTCAAGTTCCTGCTGCCTTAACTTCCCCACAACAATAGACTGTAACCGGGAATTGTGAGCCAAATAGACCCTTTCTCCTTTAAGTTGCTTTTGTCAAGGTGTTTTATGATAGTAACAGGAAAAGAAATTGAACAGTAATATGTGGCTGAGGGAGGCCCTCTGAGCCAGCTCTGTGTCCCATCCATAACCCCATCTTATATTTGATGTGTCAAAAGCTAAGTCATATGTATTCCTCATATAAGATTGAAGTCAGAAGGAGAAACCAAAATTCTAGACCCATTAGATACCATCACACTCCTTTATCCATGAAATTACATTCGATTCAGCATCTACCGGGTGCAGGGAACTGTGCCAGACACAGGAGCAGCCATGAGGAACAAGTCATATAGATTGGGACCCTTGAAGATCTCATAGTCTGATGGGCAAAGAGAAGAGCCTTTTTTTTTTTTTTTTTTTTTTTTTTTTTTGCAAACCCCTAGGAGACCACTGAAGATATCTGAGGACAGAAAAAACAGACTAGAAATATGCTCACAATGGAGGGAGAGAGGTGTGTGTCTCCTGCTTCTATTGCTGTGAATCAACCATCCAAAGCTTGCTCCCTTAGGAGGCGTTCTGTGGGGTTCAACCATCTATATCTCTTCATGGCGATGAGTTATGGTTAGGATACAAAGTTCCCCCTCCAAAGGCTTAGATACCTTCTGATGGGCTTTTGAGAAGTTACTGAATTATGAGGACTCTGAGCTCATCAGTACAAGATTAATCTGTGGGTGGAATTGTAATTTGATGACATTGTGAAGTGTGGAAACTAGGAAATGAGTCCTGTTCGGAGGAATCAGATCACTTTATAAGCAGGGCACTGAACTGAAGGACATACTTTTTCTTCAGCCAGTTGCTCTCTCTCTGTCTCTCTGTCTGTCTCTGTCTCTGTCTCTCTCTCTCTCATCATCCCCTCCCTCCTTTCCTCCCTCTCTCCCTCCTACTCCGCTCTAGCACATTTCCATCCATTATTCTCTGACTCACCACACAGCCCCAGGAGCAATGAAGCCAAGTGACCATGAACTGAAACTTCCAAAACCCTGAGCCAACCCCTTTCTTTCCTTCCTCTAAATTGTTTGTGTGAGGTATTCTGTCACAACAATGCAGGGTGATCAATACCAAGAGCCTTCATTGAGGCTGTGTATTTGTTAAAACTCATCAAATTGTACATCAAATGGCATATTATTTTTGTTTCAGAAAAAGACAGAACATAATAAAATAACCAAAAATAGAGGCTGAAGACAAGAGCTGTCGTGCTCATAGATGTATGGAGGAGTAACCTGGAACTCGAGCTGCATTAAGTCGATGGACTGGAAGTGACCATACAGTTGAAAAGTTGAGTCTTATTCTTGGGTGCCGGAGACCAATGAGGAAAGGCTCACCTGGATCACCTCCTGGGATGCCTCTCTGTTCTACAGATCCTTTTCTGGGCCAAACAGTGCCACCTCTGCTGTGGATGCTGGGCATGCATTTAAGGTAATGCTCACACAACCCTGCCCTGTTAGCATTGCAAAGTGGGAAGACAGAGTGTAAACAGTAAACACTACTAACAAGTAAATGAATGGTATGTTAGAGGCAGCACATGCACAGAATAGAAATTTAAGTAGGATGAGGGGGGTTGGAGGATAGTCTCTGCGAAGCTGTTTGCTGGCTGTGGATAGTCTTGATAATCTGTTTTGCCAGTCTGGTGATGGAAATGGCTTTAATTATGTTTCCCTGATTGCTAGCGGGAGCTGAGTGTCTCTTAAGAAGTGTGGCCAAGATTGCTATCTGGTTCCCAACTGCTCTCCCTTTTCTCAAGCACGGTTTGACTCCATCTCCCAGCCTCTCCTGCAGTTAGCTGTGGCCTTGGAGTTCCAACCAATGGATATTATCAGAAACTCTACACCATTTCTTGGTCTAACCTGTGAAAACCTCTTCAGGATGATCCTCTTTTCCTTTTTCAACCACCAAGTTTCCTAACGCAGCTTAGAAATATGTCTCTGAGACTCCAACCAGAGACCCCAAAGACTGTGAAATTCAGAACCGTATGCTCCCCTCAACAGCCTAGAACACTTGCCCTAGTTATTTAAGCAATAAACTTGTGGTCAAGTCTTTAAGTGGCAGTGGCAACCTTATCTGTGCTAATTCTGTGATCAAGGACCTGACAGGAAGCAGCTTAAGAACATTAGATAGGAGTCATGCCATCCATTGGCTTACAATTTCCCCCCCATAATACAAGACTGGTACCCTCTGGTTCAATTCCCAGTAGAATCTCTGTTCCCTTCTGGAGCTTAGTGATCCCCGACTTTATTTCCACCTGTGTTCTAGTCTTCCAAATTCCCACCAGAAGTGCCTGTGAAGTTCTGCTTACAGCACTCTAGCACTCTCTCACACGCAGCTTCAAACTTTTCTGCATTCCTCCCGTAGACCAGTTCCAGAGTCCAACAAACTACAGAGCAATAAACCCACGTCTCTCCCTTACTTTGCTTGTTGCTGTGACAAAATCGCTAACAAAAACCAACGTAAGGCAAGAAAGACTGGTTTCCACTCATAGTCTGGAGTCCCTCATAGCGGGGTGGGATGATGACAGGAACGGCTTGGTCCTGGCACTGACCACCAAGCAAAGCAAGGAAGACTTCCGGCATTCTTCCGAACGTCTCCCTTTTCATTCTGTCTGGAATCTCAACTCATTGAGTGTTCCCACCTCCCATTCAGGGTTGTCTGTTTTTCCCTCTTAGTTAAACCTCTCTGGAAACGTCCACCCAGAGGTGCATCTCCCAGGTGATTCTAAATCCACCTTGTCAGCAATGTAGATTAACCATCCCACTGTCCCAAGCAACATAATGTGTCTATCAGCCATTTAGTTCCTCTTCTCTAAGGATTTCCCGCTCAGACCCTTCACCAGGCTTAGTCTACGGCGTTCTTTTGTTGTTATTTACATATAAGACTCCTTCATATCTTGTTACTAACAATGTGTTCCATGGGCCAGCAGCGTCAATTCACATATCCACCTGTGATGCCCAGACACACTCAAGTGGAGGATGCACTGCCTCAAAGGTTCTGTGATGAATTTTCCTTTTTCTAACAGCCTTGAATTCATTACTTGTGCTATTTTCTAGGTTCTTAGAAATACTTATTTAATATTCATATGTGGGTATGGATATAATGTGTCTGAATCCAATTCACCCCATTCCCTCCCCTGCAACAGCTGGGACTGCATTCACAAAATTTATTGTTTGTTTTTGTTTTTTTTTTAAACTCTAGGCTTAGTATATCTTGTCATTTAAGACATTGTTCTGTCTGAGGTCATGTGGCTATCATGCTGTATTTCCTTCTAAACCACTTAGTTTTTCCTTCCACCTGTTGCTCTTGCCCCTGGGATCTGTGATTGTCAGGGGTGGACTGTGATGCTCTCATTTTATTTTTCTCATATGGATAATCAGTGACCCTGAGCTGCCCATTGACTTCTCCATCCACTCTCCTCTGATATGTGGTGTGAGCCCAGTCCCAGGCAGTCTCTCGAGTTTCCACACGTGACTGATTTATGTCTCTGGCCTCCCAATTTGAATTTTCCAGTTGTGTGAAGTGTTTTCCTTCCCATTTAGCATGTATTGTGACCATTCTCCCACATCATCAGGTGCCCTCAATGATGTAAATTTTAATGGCTGCCCATCACTCTGTCCTATTTGATGCTGTTAGACCGTTACCATGTTCTCAGTTTTACTCTGTTGTGAGTGATGCCTAAGTTAAGATCCCTCACTTCATCTCTGCACATTGGTTTACCTAAGATAAATTCTTTAAGTAAAATGACCAAGCAAGCATACTTCTAAAGCATTTGATGGACACTGCCAAATTGCCTCCCAGGAAAGTTACACCAATTTGTATTCCCACCTGCTTCTGGCCGCTTTCCTCAACATCTTAATGTCTCAGCACTAAATCTCTGCTGATTTCATCAGTAAAAATAAATGAAGAAATAAAAGCACATGACTGTTTTAATTCATGTGTCTTTGATTTCCACCAAAGGCAATTCTTTCTTTCTGCTTATTGGCCTTTCATATTGACTTATTTGGGCATGCACGTGAGACTTCCTGTCTTAAATCCATTTTTTTTTTTTTTGAGAGAGAGAGAGGAGCTATTTATTGATGGACAAAGCTCTTTGTATATGAGATTTGTAACTCTTGCCCCTGTTTGTTGTGGGGTTTTTCATGTGTGTGTGTGGTTTTGTTTGTTCCTTTTTGCAATTTGCACTCTGCCTTTTGCTTTTGCTGATAGCATTTCCTCAGTGCAGAAACTTTAGCAGTAATAGAGTCAAATTCAGCAGGGCTTTCTTTAAAAACATGTATTGCATTTAAAATTGTATTTAGTGTCTCTGTGTGCCCATGTGTGAGAAGGCCAGAGGACAACTGTAGGAGCTGGTTTTCTCTTCCACCCTGTGCGTCCTCAGTACAGCACTCAGTTACCAGGCCAGGGGACAGCGCTTGCCTTCCCCTCCTGAGCCATCTTGCCACTCCCAGGAATGCTGTCTTTAGTATGATGGTTAAAAAAAGAAAAAGAAAAAGAAAAAAGAAAAGAAAAGAAAAATAAGTAAGCCCTATTCCCCCACACAATTATCCCTCTATGTTTTCTTTCTATTTCTTTAGATTTTTTTTTTTACTTTATTTTAATTCGTTTCTTAGTTTCACTCTGCTCTCAGTTGGTGCATTGTGCCTTTCCCCCACCTCCCCTGGCTGGACCCCCCTGTGACTCTCACAGAGCACCATTTACCTCTCTACCTCACACTTTGCACAATGGCCAAGTGTTCCAGTTATGCATGTCTTTCCTAAAGATTCGTGTCCTGTTACACTGTGAAGCCCTATGGAGGTAAGTGTTCTCTCTCTTCCCACGGTTGTATTCCAGCATGCATCCAAGGCACCTGCCTCTGCACCTGCGCTCCCACTCAGACACCTGAAGACTTCTGTTTCCACCAGCCCTTGCTGCAGCTGTTTAGCTCAGCTAGGACACACAGAGACATAAGTGTATATACTCACACCTGTGAGAGCGAACATATAGTGTGCATATAGACACAAGCGTATGCAGGCATATGCTTGAGTAAATATACTGCAGACATATAGCAGTAAGCATATAAGTGTGCGTATACACACATGTTTACATACTTTTATCATTGTACAGTGGCAACCTAGGTACCCCCACTGTGAGTTTGCAACCAGGCTGGGCTCTGATACGGTCACTCTTCATCTTGTTCTCTGACCCGCAGTTGGTTTCTAGGCAATCCTCCTGGGCTTATCAGCCACCAAGCACAATATTTAAAAGGAAGGTAGAGACAAGCAAATTCCTGGGGATCACTGGCCAACCAGCCTTGTCTAGTTGGCTCGTTTTAGGCCAATGCCTCAAAATACTGGTCAACCACATGCCAGGGCAGGCCCCATGCTTGAGTGCAATTGAACAACACAAACTGGACCCTATGGGAAAAAGAAAGACAAAAACTCTAAGTTGAGTGGGTATGGAAGTGAGGGTAGATATGGGAGGAGTTAGGGGATGGATATGATAAAAAACATCATTGTGTGACGTTTTCAAAGAATTAAGAAAAATACTACTTTAAAAAGTTAAAAAAAAAAAAAAAAGGTGTCTGTCACCTGAGGAATTACATCCAAGGTTGTCTTCTGACCTCACCATGCATGAATACACACTTGCACCTGCACCTGCATACTCATGTCAACCTACACATACATGAACATAAACATACAGGACCACAGACAGACAGAAAGAAATATACCGATTCTGTCTAAAGTCATCCAACTCAACAAATCCTCCCCAGCGTTAGGTACTTAAATTGTGGTACTAAACTCTTTACTCCTTTTGTGGTGAGCAGTGGGCTTTGTTGCTTCAGTGTGCTGCTCTCTCTAAAGAATGTCTCTTCACTGGGCCACGACCCATTTGTAATCTGTCTCTTGATTGTCTGTCCATTCTTTCTCCACTTCCTCCACTGACCGTTCCCTGTTTTCCTCTGACACCCAGGGAAGATGTGCTGAGCCTCCATTTGTCTGACCCTGACCCTGAGTGTGGGGAATGTGGATCAGGAAGAGATAGAGGGGAACTTACAGCACCCCTGGAGCCCAAGCATAACCTGGCAGCCAGTGACCATCGCTGTGAGGAAGCAAGTATGCACTATTTCTTTTCATATGACAAAAGTTATCATTTTAACCATCTTGTATGTGTATGGTGCTTGAGATGGACTCCATGGCCTTGTGCATGCCAGGCAAGTGCTACTGCTGAGCTACAGCCCCCATCTTAACAATTTCTCAAGGTCCACTTCAGCAGCACATTCACATCGCTGTGTAACCTGTGCCCAGAACTGTTTCATCTTGTAAAACTGAACTTCTGTCCCCATGGCAACAAAGCTTTCTGTGTCACTTTCCTCAGATGCTGCTGACCAGCCCTCTGCTGCCCATCCCTGTGGAGTTGGCTACTCTGGGACCTGTTACATGGAGAATCACACAGACATCTTCTCTCTGTGTAATTTACTTCACTTAATATGGTGTCCTCAAAATTCTTTCATATTAGAGGAGGTGTCAGAATGCCCTTCCTTGTTAAGGCTGAGTAATATTCTTTTACATTGCAGACCATGTTTTGTTCACCTGTTCACCTGTCAAAACTTTGTGACTTTTTCTTACCTTCTGGTTATTGTAGACAAAACTACCATGCCAATGGTTTCATGGGCATCTTCTGGGTATATATCCGAAAGGCTATCTTGGAACAGGCAAACTTCCAGAATCATGTGGCAGTTTTATTTTTAACTTTTGGGAGAAGCATTGTGCTGGTTTTTATAGCAGCTGTACCAGTTTCCATTCCCACAAACTGTGCACAAGGGGGTCAGCAAGATGGTTTAGGAGGTAAAGGTGCTTGCTGCCAAGCCTGAGAACCTGAGTTCAAACCCCAAGACCTACTGGATGGAAGAAGAGAGCTGACTCCAAGAAGTTGTCCTCTGACCTCCACACATGCACCACATGCATGCTTGTGAGTGCGAAGGTGTGTGCACACACACGCGTGCACAAACCTTACACACAGGTGTACATGCACACAAATGAAGACACACATATAGACTCACATACTAAGTCAATCAGTCTCTCAATCAATAAAGTAAATATCTGTGATAAGAACCCATCAATGGGATTAGCCAAGTCCCAATGGATGAGAAGGCTGTGTGGGTCCCTGATCCACCCCGTCCTGCACCTGTGCTGAGATCCTGAGGTGTGGGACCCTGAAGGGTCTGACAAAGCAAGGCTGAAGTGAGTCTGGAAAGAAAAGCATTTTCTGTCCCTTCCAGCTCTCGAAGCCTTGCTGTGAATATTGTATCAGCAAATATGTACCCAGAGGTTTAACAACACATTAAGAAAGGATTGGGTGTAAATTGTTCGGAATAGCTGTCTAGGCAGTGTGAATCTACAATCACCTCTGTGCTTTGGGTCTGGAAGTCTGGGGATGTATTTCCTGGGACCAGCCTATTCTCACCCCAGAGTAGGTGCATGTATGAGAATCTGCAGAATTAAGACACGTGGGAGTTGGAAGCTTTCTTCCTTTTTTTGTTTTGCATTTTGGGGCAGGGTCTCATGTAGATCAGGCTACCAGTCTGTCCTTGAACTGACTATGTAGCTAAGGCTAACCGTGAACTCCTGATCCTCCTGCCTCCGCCTCTGAAGTGCTGGGATTAGAGGTGTGTAACAACATGTCTGGCTCTGTGGGAGGCTTTGTCAGACATCTTCTTTCCTTCTTGCTGACAATTCTTACATCACTGCTTTCAGAATTTTCTCCCCTGCTTTTAGATTCTCAGCAAACTTTGCATGCCCAACTCCCTTCCCTTTTCTGTCCATTGTTACAGGCTCAAAGAGGCAAGCTCATTTCAGTGTTTATGGAAGCAAAACACGCCCAAGCTGTTGAATACCCGGATCTTCTCCAAAGACCTCCGGGCAGGTCACTAATGAGCCAGTGGAAGCAGAGGCCAAGGATGCCTCTGTGAACATCAGCAGGAAGTTCCACCTGTGAGCCAGGGCAAGTGTGAGTCCGCACAGGATGAACTTCTAGGCAAGCTGTTGAGGGTCTGAAAAATGGAAGGATTTGGTTCTCAATACTGTCCTGTGAGAGATCAGCTGTGCCAGGCGAGGTGGAGTGGGCCCCTACTAGTCAAGCTGAGTAGTAGCCAGTTAGGGAGTCCATCTGGTCCTGGGGTGTCCTCTTACACCTTGTTCCTGTGGGTTGAGCATGAGGAATGACTGTTCCCCAAATATTCGTAAGGCATAGAAGTCTGCAGCTGTTTTCTAAAGGTATGAAAACATAGAAGAAATCACAGATTTTGCTAGAGCATCGTCCACTAGACTCGGGGAAGTGAATGGCACAGAGCATTGGGGGAGAGAGGCCAAAGACAGAGGATCCCCTCCAGCAAGCAAACTCTGGGATCTAAGAGCAAGCCACCTTTGTGCATAGAAAGATAAGAGACAGGTCCGAAGGCACAGAAACTCTAGGAGCCCAACAGCCAAGGAGGTCACAGTGACCTTGATGCTTAGAGGACAGCACACACAAGCCAAAAGCAGCTTCCATGGGACAGACATTTTAGATGGCGATATCTTACAATGCGGTAAGGGTCCCATCTCTTCCACAGAGGCCACGCTGACCTCCCTTGTAGGATGCCAGCTCAGCACCCACTAAGCTCTTCTGATGTGGGCCATCGGTGAGCATCCAAATCTCCCGGCAGATGGGGCATTATGTGGTCAGATATACCCTGTTCAGTACTCTTTCAGAGTTGCTATAGTACTAATACCAAGTAAACACTCAGCTAAACTCAGGTCAAAGCAAGAGAAATGGAGGATAGTTTCACTCTTCCTTCACTGGTTCGCTCTTTATGTTCAATGAGGTCAGAGGGCTGCTGAAGGGTTTGGGTGGAGGATAGACAGTTGTCCAGACTTATAGTAAGATTCAAGTTCAGGTTATTGCGATGTCCTTGCTCAGCTTGATTTAGCTCTAAGATACTCGTTTCCACTTGGGGGTTGGAAGAACGGTACAGTCAAACTCCTGTGGTATTTTCTCTTTTAAAAAGACAAATGGAGGCTGGGGGTGGGGGGTCTGGCTCATCTGGCAGACTGTTTGCACAGGGCTCTGCGTTAATGCCTCAGTGTCATGTAAGCTGGATGTTGTGACTCACAACTGTAACCCCAGCTTTTAGGCAGTGAGGATGAGCAGGATCTGAAGGTGATTCTCAGCTACATAGCAAATTTTAGATCAGCCTGGGATATATAAGACAAAGTGGGGCAACACCAACAGGAAGGTTTAATACAGCATAGTTGTTACAAAATGTTAAATTAGGGGCTGGAGAGACCGCTCAGTGAGAGAGAGTACTGGCTGTTCTTCCAGAAGACAGGTTCTATTGCCAGCACCCACATGGCTGATTCCAAGTGTCTGTAACTCTAGTTCCAGAGGATCTGATGCCCTCTTCTGGCCTCTGCAGGTAACAGGTAAGCCAGTGGTAGACTATCTGCAGGCAAAACTCCCATATATGTAAAAATACATTAAATAGGAACTTTCATGAAACATGAAACTAATTTGAACAACTTTATTGAGATATAATTTTCACAATGTACACATATATGCAATATAAACATAGTGTACACATACAACTTAATATAATCCCTCACTCAGAGCAAGACTTAGAACATAGCAGCATCCCAGAGGTCCTGGGCTTAGATTCCAGTGCTCAACCCAGATGCAGAAGCCCTTTGGCCACAGAGACACTCTATGTACATCCCAAGCTTGGTTTCCCATCTCCAGTCTTCTCAGCTCCCTGTGGTCATGCTGTTCTAGACACACTGTGTGCTGCCCAGATCCTCTTCTGGAAGGAACCACTAGCCAGTGAAATATCAGACACATCTCCAAGGACTGCACCTTCAGAGACCTAGGTCTCTTTCCAGGGAGCTTCACAGCCAAGGATGGTCAACGTCAGATACTTCTACCTCTTTGTTACCCTCCTCTCCTCATTCTTACCACAGGCTGGTCCCATTGCCTCCCTGGTAAATAAACATCCTGCAACCTGGGCCTCCACCTCAGGCTATCCATGGGATGTGACCTACGGTTGGATTGACTCTCTTCAACTCTATAGCCTTCATTTCCTCTAGATAGATGGCTCTGAGCCCTCTAGGTCCAAGTGAGGTCCCGGCTGCTCCCAAGTGTAAACAGAGCAGCCATTACTCTCCGTACATCCCCAGGTACTGTGCTTACAAAGCTCTTTTGTGTTTAAAGTCTCATCTGCTCACTCATGTCTTTTCCCTAATGACATGGTGGAGCACCAGCTCAATGTGGGAGTGAAGAGATAAGGAAGAAAATAGCTTTCCCTTCCTCGGAGAACTTGCAGCCCAGCATAGCAGGCTGATGCCCATCCACTGAAGTCTCCCAGGTACTAAGGGTCACCATGTGGAGGTCACAGAAGCCATGAAGTGGAGCAGAGCATATGGCAATCGAGGACAGTTTCTGGGAGAGAGGTGTGTGGTATTGTGTTTCCCAAAATATTGTGCATGCTAATAAACTTATCTGGGGTCAGAGACAGAGCAGCCACAATATTAAACATAAAGGATAGGCAGTGGTAGCACACGCCTTTAATCCTAGCATTCCAGAGGCAGAAATCCATGTGTTCAAGGATACAGCCAGGCATGGTGACACACGCTTTTAATCCCAGGGAGTTAGTCTTTAATCCTAGGGAGTGATGGCAGAAGACAGAAAGATATATAAGGCGTGAGGACCAGGAACTAGACGCATTTGGCTGGTTAAGCTTTCAGGCTTTGGAGCAACACAGTTCAGCTGAGATTCATTCTGGATGAGGACTCAGAGGCTTCCAGTCTGAGGAAACAGGACCAGCTGAGGAATTAGCAAGGTGAGGTGGTTGTGGCTTGTTCTGTCTCTGATCTACCATCATTCACCTCAATACCTGCCTCAGGTTTGATTTTATTAATAAGAACTTTTAAGATTCATGCTACAGAGGTGGCTGTGTAGAACCTGGAACTAGCAAGTGGAGAGCAATCAACACAGCACTGGGCCTGATCCATTCTACCCCACATACTTCCCACAGTGCATCACTGCACACAGGAGGGTCTATTGATCTAAGCCAGGGGGCGAGGGTGGGAGGAGCCCAGTGGGTTCTGCTTCCCTCTAGGACTGCCTTCCTCCCTCTGCATCATCGGCTGGGGTCCAGGAAGTTGAGCTGGGCAGACAGAGGAGTGGAAGGGAAGGATGGAAGTCCCAAGTGATAGGTGGTAGGATTCCAGCTAATGAATGTTTGATCTTGGCAAACTGCCCCAGATTCCACTTCATGCCCTGGACTAACTAAATCTTCCTTTGCTACTCTCCAAAGTCAACACAATTTTCTAAAGTTTGTAACTTTGGTAGAAGAACTTAGAGAAATAGATGAAAACAAAACACATGTAAGTAAGCTGTTAGCCCTTGACTGTATTTGGGGCATACTGATGCTGGGGGAATAGGGGTGGAGGGAGGGGCAGAATGTAAAGGCCAAAGGGTATGGTTGGATACACTTTTTGAAGAACACACCTGGAAAGAAGAACAATGAACATCGGTTGTGTTTCAAGATGCCACAAAGATGAAAATAGATCTTGGCTATTTATCAAATTAATCACCCTATAATCTCAAGACAAATGGGATTCCTAGGGCAATATTCAGCTGGTAATTTAATACCCAAGTTTTTCTGATCAATAAACCATTGGCCTGTTAGAATATTTAAGTCATGCTTAAAGTCATTCAGGAAAAAAAAAAAAAACTATTAACTTAAATTCTTTTAAAGCATGCCTTTAATTTAAAATGCCATTTTCTATTTAAGCATTGCATTTTGCCTTATTTTAAAACAAACCTGATCTTAATTTTAGTAAGAAAGATTAAAATGAATATTTTGTGTCTGAAATAACATAATTCATTGTCTTTTACTCAGCAACTATTTGAGTGCCTACATTACGTTTCACCATGCTGTAGAAGGACAGAAGGCACCATTCACGCTGGGTTATCAGGAAGTGGTCCAGGTCTGGGTGAAGCTCTGGAGATGGGGTGAAACAGAGCCCTGGCAGCTATGGAAATGAGCTCAGGGCCCCCTGAGTGCTCAGAGAAGGCAATCAACCTTCTTCTAGAGCATTGGTTCTCAGCCTTCCTAATGCTGCAGCCCATTAATACAGTTCCTCATGCTGTGACCCCAGACCATAAAATTATTTTCATTGCTGCTCCATAACTGTAATTTTGCTACTGTTATGAATCATAAGGTAAATATCTGTGTTTTCTCATGGTCTTAGGTGGCCTCTGTGAAAGGGTTATTCAAGCCCCAGAGGGGTCATGACCTACAGGTTGAAAACTGTTGCTCTCAAGTATTAAAGCCACAAGAGACTCTTCAACGCTTATTCAAATGAAAATTCAAGAGTCAAGTCTGAGGCTAGAGAGCTTGCTTTGCAGTCATCTGAATTTGTGATCCCCAGAACCTACATTTTAAAGAATGTCACACACGATGGCACATGTTTTTAATCCCAGTGCTGGAGTTAGAGTCAGGTGAATCCTTAGGGCTCCATGACCAGACAGCCGAACCTCCTTGGTGAGCTCCTGACCTATGAGAGATCCTGTCTCAAAAAAAACAAGATGGGTCTGGAGCTCAGTGATAAAGTACTGCTCCCACCCTCCACCCCACACACAAATATCCTGTTGTATTATGGGCTGGTGAGATGGC
Source organism: Peromyscus eremicus (assembly GCF_949786415.1). Classification (NCBI taxonomy): domain Eukaryota; kingdom Metazoa; phylum Chordata; class Mammalia; order Rodentia; family Cricetidae; genus Peromyscus; species Peromyscus eremicus. Next base: position 69,073,856 of record NC_081416.1, on the reverse strand, counting down.
TCAGAGATTAAATGTTCCTGCCACCATGCCTAACAGCCTGAGTTAGGTCCCTAAGACCCACAGGGTGAATGGAGAGAACTGCCCCCCTTTGGTTGTCCTCTAACCTCTACACTCATGCTGTGGTTTGCATGGATGTTCTTGAATGTGTACCCATCACACATACACACACACACACACACACACACAATAATGTAATTTAAAAAAAAGGAACAAATGGACAGCTTCTGAGGAGCAGTATCGAAGCTGACTCTGGCATCTACCCCATCACACACACACACACACACACACACACACACACACACACACACACACAAGGAAAATACTGTCCGGACAATCCAAATGACTTTCTTGTCATACTTTTCTGCCTGTACAAATGTAGTGTGTGTACACTACACTCCTGGGTTAAATGTTATTCAAGTTATTGGTACCTTTAAAAAAAAATGGGGTGGGGTAATAATAAAATGTGTCTGAAACCGTGCAGCGATAAGAAACATTTGTTGTGTTGAAAGGGAACAAAACTACATGTGCTCTGTTTTACGATCGAGACCCAAAGAATTGCCCTTATAAAAACATCTGACGTTTGTGTGCTGGTCTTGGGAGGAAGCAAGGCTTGCGAGAATTCCATTTGAAGACCCTGCAGCAGGGGCCTGCTCCATGCAAGCAGCACAGCCATGCGTGTCTTGTCAGAAATGATTGCCAACCCGGTGTCTCAGACACGGAAGCACAGTTAATGTTCCACTACATCTCCCTTGTTATTGCGGCACTGGTGTGGGCTGGGGGGCACCTGCTTCACAGAAAACAACGGCTGCTTTTCAAGTTGCCTCCTTTGGGAGTCCTCTGGCGTGTGGACCTCAATGTGGACCCAGAGAGTGGGGTGAGAAGGCGCCATTCACTTTGTGGTTTTTTTCCTAGTGATCACATGCTGGACGAAATAGATTGCACCTACGAGGTGCAACAAGGAACTGTGTGAGAATCATGTTATGAGGAACCTTCCAGAAAATGTTAGTGAGGTTGTGCATTCGTAGGTAGCTGCTAAAGGAGACTTCGCCTTTATCGACTGTTGCTGTCTTCATTTCTACAGACTAGAAAAGGGGGGGCAATAAAAAGTAGCAGTAGATAATGGCCTACTGCGTCTGCTGTGCCCGGGCCTGGTGGACCTTCCACAGAAGATGCGTGAACTCAGCCAGAGAAAACGCTTTGGGAAAGGAAGGTCCTGTTTCAGAGTGATAGTTTTACACCAGAGGTGCTTCACCTTCATGATTTCACTCCATCCTCCGGGAAAAGATAAAATGTGATGTCCAATTTATAGATGGAAAAGTCAGGGTTAAGAGGAAAATAGTGAAGGGCCTAAAGTCATGTGACGCACATCCAGCCTCTTAGTTGCCTTTTGCAGAGCTGTGACAAAGAGCTGACCAAAGCAACTTTGGAAGAGCAAGTTTCTTTTGTCTCACAACTGAGGATGCTGTCCGTCGTGGTGGGGAGGGCATGGGGGCAGGAGCTTGAGGTAATTGATCCCACGGCGCCCACAGTCAGGACGCACGGAGAGATGAATGCTGTTGTTCAGCTCCCTTCCTCCTTTCCATGAAGTCTGGGACCCCAGCCCAAGAAATGGTGCTGTCCACACCTCAGTTACCCTAAATCTAGAAACCCCCTCACAGACATGCCCAGAGATTTGTCTCCTAGGAATTTCTAGATCCCAGTAAGTTAACAATCAGTGTTAGGCATCACAGCAAAAACCTTAGCCACTAAACTGACGGCTTGGCTCTGTAGTTCCAAACTGGTTCAGAAAAATTGCAAGGGAGCCAGACTTCGAGGGGCATTGCTGTCTGTGTCATAGCTGGGTTAACCCTGCTCCAGAGCTAACACTGACCAGCTCCAGAGTCAGTGCAGAATGCGTGGTATGCAGGAAGTACCCCCCCCCCCCCCCCGCACCGCCCCCGGGTGAGGCTGTCTAAGGTCTCTAAGAAACATTTAGAGAAAACAATTTGTAACCAGAAAAGCCTCAAGTTCTGAGAAGGCTGAACCCTCATCTTCAGAGAACTGGAAGCAAGGACTTAAAATTACCCAACATTCTAAGTTCATTTTCATATCAGAATGCAATTGGGAGAGAGGGTCTGGGGGTGAAAGAAAAATAAGTGTAATTGCTTCTTTTTTCCGACTCACATATTGCTTTGTTCATTGTGAAATAACGAAGCATTATTTGATCCCATTATTCTGTAAATGAGATTGAGGAAATGGGACATCTGCATTCATACGGTGACATAGAGTCGGGAAATGTTTATCCCACCGACATTTAAAAATAGCAGCTCCATCTTTTGTGGTAATGAAATTGTAGGTGTTTTCACTATAAAAATGTATTTTATAATACACACAAATACAGCAGAGTTAAATTCAGTGCTAGCGAATGCTCTTGTGGAGGCTTTCCTCTATGCTTGAGTTTTTGGTAATGTGGTTTTTGCTTCCTTGAAACCAAAGCCTTTCTGTGGGCAGTGATGGATAGGACATAAAATCCACTGGCGAATTTTTTTCGGAGACAGAGGTTAAGTTTCCGGAACCATTCAGCATGTACACCTGCCCTCTTGTGGCATGCATCTGTACATTCACTGTTTTTAAGCCCAAGACATGGGTTATCCTAAGCAATATTCCAAGTGACCCTCCAAATGTCTAATCACAAATTCTTCCCCTCAAATGTTCAACATTGACTGTGTATCTCCTCTGCTGAGTGTGAAATCCCTCAAGGTACTCACATTTGGCAAAATTCCTTCTTTGGCATGCCATCATTCACTTTCCTCTATGTTCTAGGGACTTGTAGCAAGTTACCTCAGAACTTAATGCTACCAAACAACCAATCTCTGTGTGAGAAAGTCAAACAGGAAAGGGTATATTTGGGGTCTCAGAAGACTTCAAGGACTCAGAGCCAGGGTTTTGATACATCACAAGACTTACTCACTCAAGCCACTGGTTGTACAAGCCTGGTGTACACGGACTGGGTCAGAACAGGTTTGGGTGACTTCCACAGGGAATGGGAAACTATATGACTGCTCTAACTCTCAAGTCATTTTCTTTCTAGAGAAAATTACATGCACAGTTGATTGTCTTTTTCTAATTGATCTCTGCAGGTGGACAATTTCTTAAACATTATTATCTGAAAGAAGTCAATAGATGGAGAGAATGATGAGGGGCGTGTGTGTGTGTGTGTGTGTGTGTGTGTGTGTGTGTGTGTGTGTGTTGTGAAATCAGTGTACAAGCCAAAAAATGTGGAGAACAGCACAACAGGTCTCCTCCAGCCCTTCCGGGAACCTCGGATTTGGGAGGGGTTGCACACTTGCTGTCTTCTCCAGAGGCAGGTGGCCTTTTAGTTGTAAACACAATGTGCCTTGTAACCTGCTTCTTTCCACTTAACATTATCTGATTTTCCTTTTCTTTCCTTTTTTTCTTTTTCTTTTTCTTTATGAGCAATGAAATTTGATCTGGGAGACCGGTCACCGCTGTTTTGAAAGAAGACCATGGTCAGAAAGGTTGGTGAGTCCTATCTAAACCCCGTGGTCTTAGGGGAATCAGGAAATTAAACTTTTTATTTGCTGGTCTTTGACTTTCTCATAAATGTACACAATTCGACCTTGTTTGAGTGCACTGTAAAAGCAGACACAGGTCAGGGAACAAAGACACGCCATGGAGTAATTAGGGACTAGGTGGGGGCAGGGCAGAAGTTTATGAGGGGGTGGTGGTAGTTGGCCAGTCCATCCACCAGTGTGTGTGTGTGTGTGTGTGTGTGTGTGTGTGTGTGATCACCTTCCAGGTTCTTGTTTGCCCCTGGGGTATGTAAATTGCCCTGTCTGTTTTTCATTTGGTATTGTCCAGATGTTTAAAAACCAGCAACTGATCTTTTCACAGTCGCTTAAGGGAAAGGATAAAGGAAGTTTGCCACACTAAGTGATTCTCAAAAACCACGGCTCTCTGCGTCTGGTTATCTTGTGTAGCACTCACGCGCTTGCGGCTTCTAGTGTGAGGGAAGCGTTGTGAGAGAGCCGGGCAAAGCCCATTTCCAACTTTGCAGGGTCTCCCTTTGGAGCGGGTCGTTGCAGGGACTCTGACCTTGTTTGCTTCTGCACATTCTGTGACATCCCAGACAGGGTGTGTTCTGGCAATTTCCTCAGCAAGCCCACTGAGGTCGTAGGTCCTGAGGAGGTGGTGTGTGAGCTCTGGACACTGTGCCTTATGAAATGGGTTTCTTTGTATGCTAGGTTTAGAGCTAGTGTGTTCTCTTCTCTACCTGTGATCACAGCTATTAAATAAACAAATGACAGGAATCTCTCGTCAGAGACACACAGCCCGAGTGAGAAGCTGTCAGCTTTGCAGATGTGTGTTTACTTACTGCTGTGGCTTTGGCTAGCAAAGTGATAGTGGCTGATTGCTGAGCTGGAAAACACCCATTTTGTTAAAAATGAAACAACAACAAAGACCCCAGAAGGTTAGAAATGCTCAGGTCTTCAGGGTTTGGTTTAATGGTCAGCTGTTCTGAAAATATTCATTAGCGTGGTGAGTTGTTACTTGGGCCAGAGACTGAGCCCTAAGCTCCATGGTAGGCTGAAGATGAAAGATTTGGAAGGAGCCTACCCACCACACACTTGCAGTCTTTGAGGAAAACAAACCTAATGTCACAAGTGCCATGCTCAGGGCTGTGAGGGGTTCTGAGGAAGAGTTCACATTATCTGTGAATGGAATGACCTAGCTTTCTCTAAGAAAGGCAGGAAAGGGAGCCATAGTCACAAGAGACCCAGTCCCGCCGCCCACCTAATTAACACTCCCTGGCTCTCTATAAACGAGCAGAAAATAATGTTGGCACATAGGAACATCAGGACCTGATTGTGGAAAATTTAACAGCAAAGAGTCTTGACAAGTGTGCACCATCCCATTGTTCCACCTATCAAGAATCGTTGAGAGATCAGCCTGAGGCCTCGCTGATGTGTATGTGTGTATACATGCACATACACTAGTGTGTAGGCCAGGGGTCAACCTCAAGTGCTGTTACTCAAATGCTGCCCACCTTCTTTGGAGGCAGAGTCTCTCATTGGCCTGGAGCTTGCTGGTTAGACTAGGCTAAACAGCCAGCAATCTCCCGGGACTCACCTGCCTTCACCTCCCCAGAGCTAAGATTCCACGTGTACACCATACCTGGATTTTTTAAATGTAGGTTCTGGGCATCAAATTAGGTCCTTTGGCTTGCACAGCAAATCCCAACTGAGTCATCTCCCCAGCCCAGACCTCTTGATTATCGTCAGTTTTTGTCTTGTACTGACTGCGAGGGATTAAGCCTCATGCACGCTAGGAACTTAAAGCCTGCATCTAGTGCTTTGGAAAACATTCCACATGCACTTTCTCATATAACACTTCGTGCTAACAGGTAAGTCCTATACATAACCAAGACTTGGAAGGAACTTGCTCACCATCACAAAGATGGTGGGTAAAAGGCTGGGGATCAAAGCTTTACTTCTCAAGCAGTGAGCTTAAAGCAAGCAGCCTTTATTACAGTCCCACGTACATACATTCTAGAATGCTCTTTCAGTCATCCTCTGTGACAAGGCAAGTGTTGTACAGCAGTACAGCAGAAAAGGGAGTACAGAGTCTCCAGGCCTGAGAATGTGGTACTGTCTTGATGTCCCCGCATCTTCTGGACCTGCCTGCTCTTTCTTTTCATCCTGTTTTCTGGACATCCCAACCAGCATCCATGTCATGCACAAGTCGTTTCCGGGCTAGGAGATTCTCCCTGCAGCCTGAACTCCTGAGACTCTTCTGAGTGTTGATTGTAATGTATTCACTAATAGAATGGCTGATTTATATTCCGTTTTGGTGTCTACACGGAATTTCCAAACCAGTTCACACATAGGACTTTTCCAAACTCTGCAATCTGGTTCTGAAAGTGTTGTGCATATTGTGACCCATCATATCTGCCGCTCTCCTCTCACCTCCTCCCCCCAGGCACATCCCTCTCACCTACTCTAGCGTCTACAAAAGCTCTGGCACTTACTATGGGATCTTTCCTCTTAAATCCTAAGGGTACGGTGTGCAGCATTATTGGCTACAGGCACCATGTTACACAGAACATCTCTGGAGCTTATTCTTCTCGCTTAACCCAAAATTGATGACTAACTCCCCAATCCATGGTAACCACTAGTCTAGCCTTTAGCATATGAAAATATGACTATTTTCAATACTTGGAAGCATCTACCTTTCTGAGTATGCCTTATTTCACTTAGCACATGTCCTCCGCAGGCTGCTGTGTGTCACCACAGTTCCTTCCTCTCTGAAGCTGTACAGTGTGGTCTATCTCCGTGGGCTGTCACCTCTACCTATTTGGCTGCTGTCCAGGTGGCCTCCATATCCCCAACTTCTAACGCTGCAGAAGAGTTTTGAGATCCTGATTTCAATTCTTTTGGATTTTGTTTTCCTGCCAGTCCTGGCTGGCCTTGGAGCCACCTGGCAAGCTTTATGTAAAAGCTGAGGCATCTCCACCTCCAGAATCTTACCTAGGCTGGTCTAGTGGGACCCAGGCACTGATGGATGCTACCCGGGCTCCTTGGGAAGCTTGAAGAACAGTTGGCCTCATAGGTCTTAGCCCCTCTACTGTGCATATGCACTTGGGACTGGAGAGATTGGTTAAGAGTGCTTACTACTTTTCCAGAGGACTTATGTTTGTTTCCCACATCATTGAGCTGCACCCACATCAAGCAGCTCACAACTGCTTATAACTCCATCTCCAAGGGTCCTGATGTCCTCCCCAGGCCTCCCTGGGCACCCACATACAGACATACCCAAGCATATAAGTCCAAATAAATGTTAAATAGCCTTGACTCCAGCCTCATCTCACACACATCTCCGTTTTCCTTCTGGGAATAGTTTTTGCTCCCTTCTGTCATTTTCTCCTGCCCCTTTATTGATCTGCCAAACCTAGTTAGGATCCCAGAGGACCTCAAACCCTCTGCAAATCCAGACCTGCTGCTGCTGGGTCTCCTCCAGCCTGGTCCTGGGTCCACCCGATGCACCTTCTACCCCCTTACAACACAACATCATCGCCGAGGGCCTCTGCGATCTCCCTGCCCTCTCTTAGCATCTCTCCTATCTTGTCCCAGCCTCCCATGTTGTCATGGTTTGAATGTGAACAGCCGGTCACACAGCATCCTCAGTAAGAAGAAAAGAGATGATGTTTAGCTCTCTTTCTCCTTTCTCTTCAGTCCAGAGGCCCCAAAGGACATGAGATGGTGCCACCCCCATTCAAGGTTGTCTGGAAACCCCCTCAAAGACACACCCAGAAATATGTCTCCATGGTGATTCTAAACCATCGAGAAGACAATGAAGATTAACCGTTGCAACCACCACCCCCGGCTGCGGCTGCGTGCCAGACCTCCCTCAGCCTCCTTCAGGTGCATAAACTGAACTCACCTGAACCCTCCCCCGCTGCCCCTGCCTGGCCCTGCAGTTTGTTCCATTCAAGCAGGGGGCATACGCTAACTAGGATCAGCCAAGACCAAACACTTTGTGCTCCTGGCTGTAAGGTGGGACAACAGTAAACCTCATTCTGTCTGCTGAATAATTCCATTATCCCTCTCTATTACACTATTAATTCTTCATTTTACCTATCATTAAGCTTTCAGTAAATAAATAAATGAAGCCAGCACAACTGCTTATATCCATAAGTAATCAAAATGTATTTAGTGCTTTAGTAAGTAGCTTGTTTTTCTAATTTTCCTTTAATTAGCAGAGAAAGAAATAAAATCAATTCCTTATCCTGCAGATAAAAAATTAAACTCAGCTTTCTCCCTCATACATATCAAAATTTGAATGTACACTAGAAACACAGATTCATAATCATCCTGTAATATAATATGTATCTAATATTAAACACATTGCTATGACATTTATCTTCTCTCCCTGATCACAGCTTAATAAAATTATAATTATGACCTTTCAAAGCATCCTCGCCCGATCCACACTGACGCGGCATCCTTAGCTTCAAATCTTGGCTCTTTCTAGGGGCAGATACATCTCCTTGACAGGTCATCTGGTCTGGATGCAAAGCAAGGATGATGTTTGTTATTGCTCACCTTTGTCGTGCAGAGGCCAGAGCAGTGCTAAATCCAAGTGAAGGCTCAAAAAACAGGCACCAGCCCCATCCCTAATGAAGAAGCTATTTCAGTTGATATCTGCTGGGAAAGGGAAAACTAGTTTTCTCCAATGGCGTGTCCCTGGGTATATCAACCACACTCCAAAGCAGGGCCCATGCCCCAGGCCAACAGAAAAGGACTCCATGTCTTCTTTTCTTTTTTTCTAATGTGTGTGTGCGCGCACACACACACACACACACACACACACACGCTTGCTTGCTTGCTTTTTGTTTAGTTTGGGCTTTTTTTTTTTTGCCTTATTGACTATATTATTTTTAAAAATTTGTCTGTTTTGATTTTTTTTGTTTATTTTTTATGTTTTCCCTGTTTTATTTGGAGAGAACATGAAGTTAGGTAGGAGGTAGGACAGATCTGGAGGAGTTGGGGGAGGGGAAATATGATCAAAATATATTGCATGAAAAAATTTTTAAATAGAAATAATTTTTCTGTAGTCACCAGATGGTTAAACATGTGAGCATTTATACATGTGGCATGGCTACATATAGTGGATCTCGAAGGGCACGGGGCGTTTGGGAGGATGCTTAGTGCACAGTGGGGTTGTGAGTGGGAGGAAGCAATACTATGCTAGAAAATACGCTTTAAGTCAACTCCTACTCAGCTGCAAACATCACCTGCTTTTACCTGGACCATTTTAATGGCTCAAGGATACCCAACACTCAATTGATACTCTCCAGCAAAGCCAAATTCTTCCTTAAAAGATTGAGAAGTTTCCAGATATTTGGTGCTGTAAATTCTTCTGTTTGGGGTTTTGTTTGTTTTAAGACAGAGTGGGTCTCATGTAGCCCAGGCTAGCCTCAAACTTGCTATGTACCCAAGGATGACACTGAATTCCTAACCTCCGAGTGCTGTAATCACAGGCCTTTACCACCATGGCCTGCTAGTGCTTAGACAAACACGAATGTGTCTCTTGTGGGATTGCATCGGGGACTTCCTGCTGCTCTTTCTGGAATCTCATCAATATTTGGAGGCTTGGGTACTCCACTTCCAGCTGATGCCAGTCATGGAATCTCAGAAAAAGGTTCTATCCACAGAAGACTGTAATATTACACAATGGTGGTCTCTTTTGCAGCCAAAGGAGTAACTGTATTCTCCCTCAGGGAAGGCTGTTTCTGCCATAGTCATCATCAATGTGAGTGATGAAGAGCTGCTCTTCCCCTCAGGAAGTGGGATTGTCCGTGGTGGATGATGCTGGTGCAGTCAGACCGGTGCCTGTGGGAAGCAGAGGTGATGGCCCTTTGTTTGGCTGGCACCTATCTGAGCTTGAAAAGGAGAAGGGACAAGGACAGGATCCCCACTTTTGTGCCTGTCCTACCTGACTTGGGAACTTGCGGATCTGTTTGACTTTGATTAGGAGACAGAACAATGAGGTTAATTCCTGTTCCTCTGCAGAAATTACATGCTGCAGTTAATTCAACGCTCTCAGACAGGCATGGTGAAGGCTGTGAGTTCGTTCTCTCCGTTACATTTATTTGGTGAGTCAGGCTCTGGCAGGGGGCTGATTTGTTGTTTAATATTTTGGGGGGATTCTTTTGGTGTGTTGGGAACATGTTTGCTGAAATACTGGGTGTTAAACAAGATGTTTTCATTTGTTTTGATGGGTTCTTGTGAAGGCACTACTCCGCATTTCACACTTACCCAGCACTTTCTATCCTCAACCAGCACCAGGATGAGCGCAGCGACTACCCCGTGTGTTTGTGAAGAGTGGGTCTGTTTCAGCCAGAGAAAGGCAGAGCTAGGAAGGACCTCCAAGCCTCAAAGCTCACAGAAGAGCTGAACGGGTCTTTCCAAGCCCTTGGTTCCCACTGTCATGCTCCAAACAAAGATGATGGGCAGCCTCCAAGAGCTCAAAGGAATAAATTGATTATTCTCGCCTGTTATATGATGTTCTTAGGGTGTTACCATAACAGCACAGATCCTTCCCTGAACTCAGCAGAACATATGGGAAGCCTATTTTTAGCATATAATTCTTCCCCTACATCCATCTCTCTCCCTAGCAGTCCTCAATATGGACCCATTATGTAGGTGGGAAGAAAAAAGTTGAATTGGGTGAATGTCTATTCCTCCTGACCCTTGAGGCAGTGGTGACACATTTAACACTCTGGAGCTGTGATTAGGGTTAACCTATATGTGAAGCTTGCTCCTAAAGCATTGTCATATCCACCTTAGGAGGAGAGACAGAGCAAGGCCACACAGAAGAGTGCTTTTGGCCAAAGGCAGTCCCAAGATGCTCTACATAAGAAATCACTAAGCAGGAGCTGGGGCAGCCTGGCGCAGAAACATGAGGACCTGAGTTTAAATCCCCAATACCTACATTAAAAAAAAAAAAAGAAGTGGGTGTGGTGGGCTCATCTGACACACCAGTACTGAGGTGATCAGGATCACCTGAATGGATCCCTAGAGCTCATTGGCCAAGCAGCCTAGCCAAAACAGTGAGCTGCTGCTTCTTCCGTGCAGAACTCTGCCTTAAAACATAAGGTGGAGGGCCACAGAGAAAGACACCTAAAGTGAACCCTTGGCCTTACTGATTCTGGCCTCCATATGCATTCTCACCCAAGTGCTCATACCTATCTGAACATATACATGCACCACACACAGACACATGTATACTAAAAGAGAAGTCACACAAAATAACTTTATAACCTAATCATAAATGTCAAAATGAACCACAGAGGATTATATGCCTCTGTTCAAAAGTAGACAGCACTTAAGGGAGCATTCCTTACAGAAAACCGCCACTCTGTCCCTTTATCTGTGCTGCCCAAGGATCTCCAAACCCTATTTTTGCATATCTAAGACACATTAGTTATGCATATACCTGCTACACGCACAGGAAGTGAAGGGAGCTTCCTGGTATTGTTCTAGAACGATAGCCAGGCAGCATCCCTCCAGAACGGGGCTGCTGAGCCATCAATTGCTCTCTTAGTGCCTAGGAGATTTCTAGCATGGCACAAGTCCAAGGCCAATTCATTAAGGTGGAGGAAATCTATAAACACCTGCATGAAATTGATTAGTAAGTTGGGGTTTCTGTAGCTGACTTCTTGATTACTCCTCCATTCAAAATGACCCACTAAAACCAAGAGCCAGTGACAACTGGCAACTCACTAGCAAGGTACCAATTTATGGAAGATTTTTATTTGCATGAAGTTTACTGTGTTTTGGAGTCCTCAGTTCCACTCTCCATTAAAGTCAAGTGTCCCCTTGTTCTTGGTTCACAGCATTAAGAATTGTGGGTAATTAGATGATGTAATTTGTTTTACACAGGAGACAAGTAATTGAAGAAAGACTAGTTCAGGAGTGCTTCCATGATGATAAACATCCCCCCCATACACACTTCATTAATCGCCATGAAATTGCAGGTTTCGTTCTGAACACTTTTTAGTAATGTGTGTGTGTGTGTGTGTGTGTGTGTGTGTGTATGGGTGTGGATGTTGGACATGAACTTGGGAGTTAAATATAGTGTAAGCCCAAGATTTTCAAGCTTCCAGAGACTATATCAAATGAGCCCTAGAAGCAGGACTAGACTTCAAAAGAAGCTCTGGTGTCACCACCGTGTCCTATTCAATGAACTGCAACAAACCAGAAAGCCTTCTTGAAACTAGGAACCAGAGAGTGTGCCTGCAAGGTACCCTCAACAGAGAAACAGGAGAGGATACTACCATGTTACCTGTTTATGATGCATAAAACAGGGTCTGCTAGTCCTTCTGTTTCTTTGAGTCCATTTGTAAGATTCTGTCTTGTGAACATGAAATATCCTTAGCCTGTATTTCCTGCAGTATGGGAGACTGTGTAGGTGGCCACCAAGGCGTAGCCTTCAATTACACTGACCCACACATTAAGAAAGTTCCTTATTTTTCTCTTCTTTTCAAGCCTGTTGACTTCAAGGAGAATGTCTCTGGGATCTGATGATGACATATCTAACACCCCTCTGACACATACCGATCTCCAGTTCCAACAGACAGAGGGTTCCTCAGACAAGAAGCCACTGGGAGGCAATACACAGCTGGAACTTAATCTCACTGTCTGTGTTTGTTTCCCAGCATATTTATGTTTAGATTACTTCCATGACCAAAGTGTCTGGTTTTCTAAGGCAAAGAAGACAGACAGAGCCCAGGTCAGGTCTGCTGCAAATGTGTGCCCTTGGGCTCCTCTGGTGCTGGCATGGATGTAGGGAATTTGGGGAGAGGTTGGAGCAAGGGCATTTGGGATTACTTATAGACTTCCTCTGCCATGTCTGATCCCCATCATTCTCTCTGCTAAGCACTAAAATGAATCAAGCTCATTGTTGAGGTGGATGAACTGAGAAGTAGGTAGTTGGATTGGGGGTCAAAGCAATGTCTCAGGAAGGTCTAAGTAGATAACTGGGAGCTCTTTCTCCCAGCTAGTAGCCACACCCAGAGCCACTGTCCTGTCTCTTGCTATACCCCCCCACCCCATATAGTTAGTGTGAGAACATGCACACAGCTCACACTGTCCCTCAAAAGCCATGAACATAGAAAAAGAATCAAAAAGTGTGTGCTGTACCTGAGAAGGACAGTGAGGGGAGGGAAATAACAAAACATCAGACATTAAAGTTAGTATCAGGCAGCATTCATCCATAAGTAAAAACCAGAGAGAGAAACTGTCTTGGTAAATAAAGTGGAGCGTGATCAAGGAAGACTGGTATCAACTTCTGGGGCTACGTACACACATGCACACAAAGAAAGAGTAAATTGTAAATACTAATAAATGACTTTGAACTATATGTATATTTTATAGGAGAGAAAGGAGAGTGGGTGGTGTCTATTATGGTATTGTTGATAGAGAAAGGACGTGAGACAGAATCTGTACATACACCACCTGGGGAAGGGACACTAAGCCAGTGTAGAGCCAGCCCTGGAAGAAAAATAGGGACTACAGAGGAACATTGTGATTGTTGTTACTATTTATTCTTATTTTCTAAAAAAAAAATTCAACATGCATATACTTAAAAGACTGCTTTAGAGGGAAAGAAAACTAAATAAGACTATCAGAGGTTATGCTCAATTAGATAAATATAAATTTTAACTATATAAAACCTACAAAAGAAAGCTACACAGAAAAACCCTGTCTCGAAAAACGAAAAAAAAAAAACCTACAAAAGAAGTTGGGGTTCTGGGTTCCATTTTTGAAGCAGCCACTATAAACTTAGAAATAAAATTATTATCAATGCTAATGCTAAAAGTGTATCTAGGCCTACCCAAAGAATGTGTCAAAAATGATACCGAGTTACTACTTTCACAAAAGATGGAATTGTTTACTCAGAAAAAGAAGGGAGAAGCAAATGGAAAATTACTAGAACTTACTTTTTATTTCTTTAGATTATTTTATTAGAAGTTCAGCTGGAGGAACAAATATAAGATTTATATATGGGAATCATTAACTTCTTCCCAGTCATAGCTAATCTAAAAGAGCAACTTTAAAAAATATTAAAAATTACCACCAAAACCCAGATCCAGAAAGATAAACATGGCATGTTGTCTCTTGTGCATGGTTGTAGATAGAGTTTTCCTGCCTGGCCCACAGTCAGGACAAATTTATCTCACCCGCCAGTCCCACAGCTGCTCAGACCCAACCAAGTAAACACAGAGACTTATATTGGTTACAAACTGTATGGCCGTGGCAGGCTTCTTGCTGACTGTTCTTACAGCTTAAATTAATCCATTTCTATAAATCTATACCTTGCCATGTGGCTCATGGCTTACCGGCATCTTCACATGCTATTTCTCATCATGGCAGCTGGCAGTGTCTCTCTCACTCAGCCTTCCACTTCCCAGCTTTATTCTCCTCCTTGTCCCGCCTATACTTCCTGCCTAGCCACTGGCCAATCAGTGATTTATTTATTGACCAATCAGCAACACACTTGACATACAGACCATCCCACAGCACATGGTTGCTATGGGGCCATGGGGGAATTTCAAGGGAGGTGGGACAGACCATAGGTGGTATGAAGGGGGCATGGGGGATAGTAGAGCATGAAGGACTACGTGGGGTGGGGGATGGAAAGACAGGATACAGGACGGGGTGTGTGGAGAGAGAACTAAGACTAAAGACCTTTGAAAATGCCATATGGAAACCTGTTACTGTAAAATTTTCTTCACACACACACACACACACACACACACACACACACACACGGAGTTTAAATGGAATTACCCTATAACAGGGAGCAATCCTTCTCCTAGACACCATAGGCTATCAAATAAAAATCTCAGTATCAGGTGGGCTTTTTGAGATGTTGGTCATGGGGTACCATAGACCCCCCCAAACATCACAGGATATTGCCATTGCTCTTAGTTATCCTCTAGAACCTGAAAGCCAGGCCTTATTGCTAAAGATACCTCTTAATGGAGTCAGAGGACAGAAAACTCAAGCTGGTACCCACCTGGAAGCTTTATCCCTACTGGCTGACTTTTATGGTTACCAAAGGTGCTGTGGATGCTACTGAAAGAGGAAAGTAACCATCAGTCTTACCCAGCTGTGAACCCTTCAAGCTACAATAATGACTGGACTGGCAAGGTAAGTTAGATGGTGTAATAGTGGTACAAACGTTAAGGAAGTAACCAGTCACGTACTGGGAGGACTTAAAGTCCACTCCATAAGATGGAGTTCAGGCCTGGTACTGTTAAGTGGGAAAAACCCATGACTCATTAGGTCATAGGCCCTATGGAAGAACCTACTACTACTATTCTACTAAATGGACACAGTAATAAACTCACCCCTAAGTTCTTATCTACATAGATAAGTGCACCTCTCAACCTTCATTGGAGAAACTTTTTTTTTTTTTTTTTGCAGTAGGTGATGATTAATACAGAGAGCCAGTAAAATACTATGGAGTACTGATCTCTAATGGAACAGCTCTATCACACACACACACACACACACACACACACACACACAAAGCATCAGAGGTCATCATCGAAAAAGAGGTGGGAAGACTGTAAGAGCCAAAGGTAGTGAATGCCTGCAGTGAAGCAGCCTTTTCAGAATAGGACAGAGCAATAGCACATATGAACTCACAATGGCTGTGACCATGTGTCTAAGACCTACACAAGAACAGTCCAGCGTGGGTAGGGCACTTCAGAATTTTTTAAAGGTTTGAATAAATGGGGAGACACACCACGGTATAAAGTTGGCAATCTTCCCATCAATTAGCGTCTACATTTGAGGAAATTCCTATCAAGTTGGTAATAGATTTCACTTTTTATGTGACAGTCTTGTTCTGAAGTTACAAATAAGAAAAATATTGCCTCATAAACAAGAACATTTTGGTATAAATGAAGAAACTAAGGTTAGGGAGACACCTATTGGTTAAGACTCTTGCCATGCCAGTGTGGGGATCCCTGTGTGAATGCTGGGGGTGGGGGTGGGGGGGTGCAGCTGTAATTCCAGTCCCCAAAGGTGGAGGCAGGGGAAAGAGGTTAGAGAGACTGGCCATATAGGGGAGCACTGGGTTTGATTTAGAGATCCTGACTCAATGAACAAGATGAAAGGATCAACCTCTGGTCTGCACATGCAGGCATGCACATGCCCGCACAACACACACACACACACACACACACACACACACACACACACACACGAAACTGCTCACACACATTTGAATTAACATGAACACACACATACATGTGCAAAGAAGACAAGGGAAAACAGAAGTAAAATTATTATTACCTTTTCATCTATAAATACCCAAAAGAAAATGGGAAGGAAGAAAACTGCAAACTCAACAATTGGCAGGGGATTAATGGGTCCCAGTCTTTCCAAGGCAGCTTGGCCATGATATTGGATTGTGCATCCCATCCAATTCCACACCAATAAGTTAAGCTTTCATTATCTGCTCCGGAGGTACATACAAGCATGCACCCAAAGAGGCTGATCTAACATATCCACAGAGCATGCTCTCTGAGACTACGGTTCCCGCAGAAGGACTCCAAAAGTTACTAACAGTCCAATTGTCTACTGAAAAGAAAATTATTTCTAAAAACATAGTGAACATCCACACTTGGAGATGAAGCATAGCTACTTCTTTCTAAAACCTTTTTAAAGATTCACTTTATTATTTTTATGTGTGGAGGGGGGAGTGCATGTGAGTACAGGTGCCTGTGGAGGCCAGAGTTCATGAGAGTCCCCCAGAGCTGGAGTTAAGGCAGTCTGAGTTGCACAGTGTGAATTCTGATACTCAAACGAGTTTCCTATGCAAGAACAGTACACATTCTTAACCACTAAGTCATCTCTCTAGCCCATCAGCTAGCTAGTTTTTTACCAAAAAATAAATAAATAAATAATAATAAGCTATGTATTACTGATGTTGGAAGAAAGCCAAGGTACACGGCTAGACAGCAAAACTGAGCTATGAAACGTTACATATTGTGAGACATAGCATCCGCTCAAGCTTTTTGTATCTGTATGTATATATCTGAATGCACATGCATAGACTTGAAACAAGTAGTTGAATGACTTTTAGTGACAGGACAAGGGTCGGAGCTGAAACAGAATGGAGGGCACGTTTGCCTCCTCTGCATTGTTTGGAATTTCAGAATGAAAATTCAATCGTATATGAAGTACATCATTTTTCAACTCCCCCAAAGGTAAATGTGACAACCTTAACAGTTTATTTACACGTGTGTACAGCTTCATACAACTTTATAAGAATTTGAATATCTTCAGCCTTATGAAAATCACAGAAGGGTTGGGTCAGAGACATACTTTATGAATGCCTGATGAGATGACATCACAAAGCTCATCAAGAATCTTCTGGAAGGATTAGGGCTCCTGTGGAGAGTCGGCCTTTGTGTCAACAGAAAACTCCTCATTTGGCTGTTTTTTCTGTTTTTTCAAAAATTCTGCATAGTTTTGTTCATTAATAAACTTGAAGGCACTCCATTTTTCATCATAACATCTAGGGAAGCGTCGGAAAGTTGCGATTACCCTGGCTTCCTTATGTACATAGGATGTTTGGTTATTTGAAAGGCCATCAAAATGGGATGGGATGAAGTCACAGGCCCAGAGATTGAAATTTCTAGAAATGTGTTGCCTTTTATCTGGGGAGATCTTCTTGCGTCCCAAGCCCTAGGGAGGAGGGACAAGATTAGGGGAGAGATGCACAAGGTCACACAGTTCTGAGGATTTCAATGAAATCAGCTAACGACATGCATGTATTTAAATGTGTACATAAGACAACCATTATGAAAGCCAACCTGTTGACTCTCAAAAGTCAACACCATCCTGGCAGTGCCTTATTGCTGTTCTGCTTTTCCCTTTCGATAAAGGAGACTGGACTTTTAGAGACAAGGAAGGTGAAACCAGAGGGATCCCAGCCATATATCTATAACCTGCTAAGAACCCTCAATTCCCAGGGAAACGCCCCTCCTGACTGCCTCTGAGGAGGCAGCAGATTGAATTCTTTTCCTGCCCTTTTGGCATCTCGCAAAGGGAACAGCAAGATCTCTGGTCTCTGCCCACAGGCTTGCTTGTTAGCAGTTGGCACCTTACATGTGAACCTGAGAATCGCCATGTATTCAGAGTTAAACATTTGATTCATCACAATGGGGTGAAAACTAAGAAAGAAAATGAATGTTGGCACAAAGGACTGAAAAGAGATAGACACCAGGTTTCACAGACCCTGCACCAATAAAATGAGGCTGACTGCTCACAAGGGCCCATCATCCAGGTGGCAACAGGGCCTGGTAGGATGCTTGAATCAGGATGAAAGAGAATCTACAAAGTACTACAGCTGGCATCTGCCTCCCTACTTCAACCACCCTCAAATCCAACTAATCGGGGATGGAAAGTGTGTGTGTGTGTGTGTGTGTGTGTGTGTGTGTGTGTGTGTACCAGAAATACTTTAATCATATCTGAACTGAACATGTATAGACTTTATCATAATTCCCTAGATAATATTAAAACTATTTGCACAGCATTTACAATACGTGGTAGGTAGTTTAGAGGATATGTATGGGTAACATGGGTAATATGCAAATGTTATGCATTGTCTATAAGAGACAAGCATCTGATGATTTTGGTATCAATAGGGGATCCCAGAAGCAATCCCCACAGATACCCAGGATGACTGCATTTACATACATACTGGAGACACAGTGTGGGGAAATGCCCAGGGGCAGTGCCATGGCTCCTGAAATACAGCCTTACAGACCAGCCTGTGAGGTAGAACCGGGAAGAAAGGAGGACAGAGGCTCTGGGGGGACAAAGAGAAGATGCTGGGCACATTGCATCTTTTGGAAAAGTTATTTGAGGATACTCCAACAAAATGAAAAAGAAATAAAAAGGGAAAAACAATATAGGGAAGAGCTTCAAGGAAAGTGGCCAGCAATATAAGTCAAAATACTTGCAAAACACGTGGCCATGAAATATAACGGAAAATTACGAGGAAGGAACAAGAAGGACTGAGCAGGAAGTGCTTGGACATGGAAAAGGAAAGGGAGGAGGAGGGAAGGGAGGAAGAGAAGTGAGAGAGTAGACTGGAGAGAAGTTTCAGTCAGACTGGAGCAATCAGGACCAGTGGCTGAGCTGCAGTTGGAAGCCCCTTCAGGGCTCATCAAGAGACTGAGAGAAGCCAGCCAAGGCCACCACCCTACCAGTCCCAGGGAAGAAAGAACAGAGGGAGGATCCTCAGAAGGGGCTCTTTATCCTTGGGGAGGTCTGCAGGTGTTCATTTTGTATCCAGAGAGTAGTGCCTTGTTAGTACACATTTTAAACACTTGTATTTGAGGATAACTATTAGTAAAAAGTCAGCAAAAGTCAGGACAAGCAAGTAAATCCAACTGATAGAGCATTGTAGGGAGAGAGAACAAAAAGAGTCAGCAAGAACATGATAGATAAGAGACAAAGTGAGTGACAGGTGTAAAACCAAAACACACAACTGTCATAACAATGTGAACGGCTTAAGTTCTTAGACGGAGAAACAATGACTCTTGGGTACACTCTGTTTATAATGGAAGATAAACCCAAAGCAAAATGACTAAGCTTCAAGAAGGCACAAATGGGATATCTATATAACTCCCCCTCCCACCAAGACTCAGGACAGTTGTAGAGGAGAGAGCAGAAAGATTGTAAGAGCCAGAGGTCAGGGAGGACCAGAGTGAAACTCACCCTGAACCTGACAGGACTGTTGCACTTATGAACTCACAGCTGTTGTGGCTGCCTGTCTAAGATCTGGACAAGATCAAGCTAGTCAACAGTCTAGCATGGAGTAGGGAGGGTCTCAGTAGCTCCCACCCCTAGCTGAGGAGTTATAAAGAGTTGATGGCTTCTGGGAGAGAGGGTCTGTCTTCTTTAAGGGTATGGTCATGGGAGGCGAAAGGCTCCAGTGGATGCTCCCACAGCCATGAGTATACAGGCCTTGCTGGGTTATTTAAAAACAACAAAAAAAGGGCATAAAGTTGGGAAGGGGTGGGGAGCTGGGAGGTGGATCTAGGAGGAGTTAGGGGAAAGAATGGGGTGAATATGATCAAAATATACCATATGTGTATATGAAATGCTCAAAGAATTAGCAAAAATATTTTTTAATTCATAAAGACAAAGGAACTACACTTTGTAGTGCAACACATGCAAAAAAGGATCCATGACTAAAAGAAACACATAAGGCTGTGGCATCTTTCTCGGTCCCACCAGCCAGCTCCCAAATAATGACACAGAGACTTATTATTATTTTTATACAACAAGACATGATACTAAACTTTTTAAAGAAAAGCCAAAAAGTGTTGAAATTTAAGAGTAACTTTTAGAAGCAGAAATTGACATACCAAGACAAAGAGTAAGAAATATTTCATAACATAATTAACAGTCCTCAGCTAATAACTTTGCAATTAAATGAGGGGCTATATAATCTTTTTAATCACTAATGAGACACTTAAAAATTAATCACATGCAAAAATAATCTCTACTACTCAAAAAGTCAAAATCATAGAGTATCCTCCATAAAACTTAATGTAACACCAAAATTAGATATTAGCAACAAATACGTAACCTAACAAATTCTGGCCACATTAGAAATTCAAGGAATCTTCCAAACAGCTCTATTAAAGGAGAAATTAAAAATTAAATAAAGATTATTTGGAGGCAAATACTAATCAGACAAATTAGGTCTGATTAACACAGGTTTTAATGATGTGTTTGCCTAAATGTTATTTGTTCATTTATTTTCTCGTTCTGACTTCTGATACTTTCCTAATAGTTACATACAAGTATGAATGTTTAAGAAGTGTATTAACAAGGTAATACCCTCTGGATATAAAAATGATCACCTGCAGATTTCTCCAAGAGAAAAGCAACCCTTTTGGAGAGCTTTAGCTCTGTTCAGACAATGAAACGGTATTAGAATTATTGGTTAGGTCTGAATAATAATATCTTCTTGGTATAGCCAGAACTAGAGAATATTCATACTTTTAATAATCTCATTAACAAAAATGACAAGTATTTGAATTCAACTGTCAACTGAAGAATATTTTAAAGAATAGAAAAGTATGGGTACTTTGATTGACATTACCATTAAATTTGAAATGGATGAGTTAAATTTTAGGCAAACACATCATTAAACTCTATGTAATAGGAAGCAGGAAGTATGAATAGACAGCTAGTAGTCAAGGTAAAATGCAAAAAGCTTGTTCTTAAAAGTGTATCAAACCCAAACCTAAGCAGTTTCATAAACCAAATTATTTAGCCAGGACCTCCTGTGCAGTAGGCAAACTACTCTACCCAGCTGCCGGGCCTGTCCTGGGTCCTGTGGGCAAGTTCTATCAAACCACCATAAACTGAAAATTCAATGTCAAAGTTATGTAAGCTATTTTAGAACACAGAACACGCTGGGAAACCTCCAGAACCTTTCTGAAGGCTCTCATTACTCTGCCAAGGTGCGTGGATCCAAGCCTGCATGTGTCATTAACAAGATACACACTCCGGTGGATCCTCCCACTAGAGCCCGATCAGCAGTTAATCATCAGGGTAAAGAGTTGAAAAGAGAAACAGGGATGCAAATATTATTTGTAATTTTACATAAATCTGGGTTGACTTTCAAAAAATATTTATTTATTTGTGTGTGTGTGTGTGTGTGTGTGTGTGTGTGTGTGTGTGTGTGTGTAGGTCAGAGGACAACTTGTGAAAGTTTGTTATCCTTTTCCACCATGTGGGTCCCACAGATCAAATTCAGGTCTTCAGGTAGGCAACAAGCACCCATCTCACCTTCACTTATTTGACTTTTTCAATGAACACGTGTTATTGTGGCAATTTGGAAAGCATAGTAAGTGGGGCTGGAGAGATGGCTCAGTAGTTTAGAGCACGTGTTGCTATTGCAGAGGACCTGGGTTTGATTCCCAGCATCCACATGGTGACTGACATCTATAATTCCAGTTCTAGAGGATCTAACTGTGGCAGACCACTTATTTACCCCAGGAACTCTTGAGGAATGAGGGATAAGAGACTTAAAGAGTTAAGAAGCAGAGAGAAAACACAGAATAGACTCAGCTGGACTTGGGTCCTTATCTAAACGGGCCCAGAGCTTTAGTCCAAAGGGCTATTTATAACAAGGCCAAGGGGTGGAGCAAAAGACCTCTGCCTTGCTAGTTAGACCCTTACAAACACCTGGTACCCAGGCCTGTGGTCCAATCAACCTCTTATGCAGTCCTGCTGGGTACAGCCACTAGAAAACCTAGTGGGCTCCAACATCTGACTCCTTCTGACCTCCATGGGCACCAGGTATGCATGGGGTGATATGGTACCCAGACATTCATGCAGGCAAAACACTTATAGGCGTAGAGTAAAATAAAATAAACATTTTATTATAAAGAAAACATTAAGCACTCCACTTGGAGAGGGAAAGGTGGAAATTCTGACTCAATATTCAAAGGCAAAACAGGTTTTTAGGTTAAGCTACTCATGTTTACTTGGAACAAGGTTGTGTGGAAGGAAAGATTTCTCTGGGCATGATGTTTCATCTCAGTCCTTCTCAGTTTGCTCATTTCCATATCAAGGATAAGAGTAATCAGCCCATAGGAGTGCTACAGGGCTTAAGCGGGATAATATGAAACACTGGTGTGTAGTAAAGACTTAATAAACAAAGGATGTTGCTAACAGCACCTTTGTCACGTGGGTTTTCAAGTTTGGTAAGTGTTCCTGAAGCTCACCTGACACATTCTCCTGCCTAAGATACGCTAACCTGTGATGTCCAGTGTAGCAGCCACTGGCCACTAGTTATTGAATGCTTGAATATGAGCATTTTAAACTGAGATTAGTAACATGTAAATCAGGTTTTTCAGGATTTAGTTTGAAAAGGGAACTGTAAAATAACTGATTAATAATTGTTATGGGGCCAATGAGATGCCTCAGCAGGTCAGGGTTCTTGCCATTGAGCCTGAAGACCAAAAGTTGCATCTCCAGAGCCTACACGGTGGAAGGAGAGAACCAACTCCTGCAAGTTGTCTTCTGACCTACACACACACACACACACACACACACACACACACACACAAACACACACATTTAACACACACAGTAAATGTTAAAAAATTAAATTGTTTTAACACTTAAGAATTTGTTAAAACATAATTTTATGTGAATTGCTCTATTACATGTTGAATTGACAATCTGGAGGAAATATTGGGTCAAATAAAATATGCAAATACCCTTGGACTTAAGGTCCAATAAACTCAATGGAAGCTGAAATATTCTAAGTTGAAAGTGCATCTGGCATGGCCTTTGTGGGTTTAAAACAGAGCACATGAAGTTGAGAGGGAAAAAAAGTGGCCGCAGGGATAGAAGAGGAATTGAAGGGGAGGGGATGGGGGTAGGTTAGATCAAAACACATTACATACATGCATGAAATTCCCAAACAATAAAAAATGTAATTCACTGGGCGGTGGTGGCGCACGCCTCTAATCCCAGCACTCGGGAGGGAGAGGCAGGCAGATCTCTGTGAGTTCGAGGCCAGCCTGGTCTCCAAAGCGAGTTCCAGGAAAGGCGCAAAGCTACACAGAGAAACCCTGTCTCAAAAAACAAAAACAAAAAAAATGTAATTCATTTTTTAAAAAAGAAACAAGATACACCTGGCCCACATGACCTAGCTTGGCAACACATTACACTGTAGAGCACTAAATTTGTCTAGTGGTGTCTTGGGTGGTTAGCTGGGAGCTGGAACCTAACGCCAATGACAGAGCCTCACAAGAAACAAAGATACAAAATACTTTATACCGGGCAACAGCCCAAGAAAAGGGCAATAGTCTAAGTTTGAAGTTTTACCAAATCTGTTACTTTCATAGTATCATAAAGTTGAAACTTTTTAAAGTATTCTATCTGTTTTATTAAATTTTACCTGGTCTTTAAATTCTCCTGTCAATGCTAGAAGTTTGAAAACTCTGCTTGCAGCTTGTTATGTTTCTCTGCCCAGTGCCATGCTAAGCTGCTAACAAGTACTGTCAGACCTTAAGCTCTCCAGTGGCAGGGGACTTGCCACCTCTGGGATAACTCGAGGACTCTCACAAGGGACAATTCCAAGAGAGGACACTTTGTAAGCATGGCCTATGCATGACTGGAGACAGAAGGCTTGTGCAGGCTTGAAAAACTCCACCGACTCTGAGAGCTTCAAGAGGGGGCTTCCGTTGCGTGACCTTTCTTGAACCTTGCTGAAGACTCCAAGCTCTTCTGACTTTGTTCCAGTTTTAAGGAACACGTGTCTCTCCATAATCTGTGCACCTTAGAAATCAAGGGACCCATCACCCCTCCCTATTCTACCAGTTGCCTGCTTGTCAAGCTGGCTATGGGCCCCTGGGCCCCCCACATGCTAGGCAAGAGCTCTACAACTGAGCTATACCTAAGGCCCTACTAGTTTGCAAAGGGTACTCACAGTGTCAAAATAGTATCCAGAGTTCTCAAAACTGTGGCGATTGTCATGCATAGAAAAGGGGAAGCTGCTTTTGCTTGCTGCTTGCTGGAGAAGAACAAGGAGAGAGATGGAAAGGTACATGTCAGAACTGCGGGGTGACCTCAGACTGCGGCACAGTGATGGGCATGGAAGAGGGATGGGACAAAGGAACCTCTCAGTGAAGCTAATGAGGTCCATCACCAGCGTGGAATAAATAGCACAGGAGGAGGGATGTGGGCCCAAGTATGGGACTCCCTATTACCAAATCTCTGAAATCAGAAAAATTCTCTTTCAAAAATGTCTTTGGATGCAAAAGTGCATAGATGCACAGAACCAAAGGCTGACAAGGACTTTTGACAGTGTGGGAGCCACTGACTAATATCTGACTAATAAGGAGGGCAGAAACAAAATCCTGGAGACCTGACCAGATCCTAGGAGTCATGAGGCTGGGCTGAGGCTCACAGTGAGTGCAGTTGATATCGAGGTTAAAATCAATCTGCTTCCTCTTTCACACCACTGAGGCCAGGCAGTTGCTCATGAACTGACCAGGGAGGCAGACTATGGCTGGTAATGACTAAAGGTTCCTATGGAGAACCCCAGCTCATTGTCTGGACCAGGAGGCAGCTCTAGATGCAGAGCACTTGGGTCCATCACAGGGAACCTGGGTATGACAAATGGACAAATGAGCTCATTGTCTGACCAAAATGCCAAGTCCTTGGAAGAGCCCTGGGATCCTGTATCTGGCTGGGGCCCATGTTCGTCTTAACCTTCTCTCGGATTTTGTAGATTGGTGGCAGCTTCCTCTCCACCTGCTGAGACAAGTATGGGCAGTGGATTTCCTTCAGGGTAGCACTTGTGATGGATTCTGGTGTCTTCTGCACCACTCCAATTTGAGGAAACTGGAAACACAACATGCAGCTTGATTAGAACCAGACACAGCTGAATCTGTGTGCCAAGTATGGGCTTCCTCTGCAAAGTGATTAAAACACAGTTTGGGCACTTCTGGTATGCTGGGGGAATGGTAAAAACCTGTGTAACTTTCAAGTTTTCCTTCCAAACAAACATTTCAAGCCACAGGGGACTTTTCCTATTCAAGGTCTCGGGGATCCTGTAAATGTTTCCACATTCTGGCAGAGAGTGTGAGTAGAGGTACTAGGAGATGATAACTGTGATCTGAGGTCCTCCTCTGGCCTGGGAGCCCTGGCACTTGGAGCCTAGTGGCCAGCCCATGTTCTCAGGACTGGGTCCACTCTCAGCCCTGGAAGTTGCCAAGCATGCTAGACTAGCTGGTCAACAAGCAGATCTTCTGTCTGCTTCCGTTGGGATTGCAACCATGTGCCACCATTTCCAGCTTCGCATGTGGGTTCTGGGGATCAAACTCATGTCCTTACGCTTTACCAACTAAGCCATCTCCCCAACCCCCCTCTTCCCTTTTGAAGTACATTGGCTAACTTTGTAACTATCTCTCCATTCCTCCAAGTTAGGATACAACTGTGTGTTCAGGTGGCTTTTGATTGACATCTGTGCAAGAGTGATTGTGTTATAAATGCTATCGATATTGTAGGTATTCTCTCCAGCTATAAAGAAGCTAGAAGACCCATAGGACTTGGCAGAGTGGACGGAAGGAAGAAACAGGAGGAGTTATTGTTGAGAACAGAGAGTCGTAAGGGTCAGTTTTGTGTTCAGATAACACGGCACTGATATGGTTATCTGGTATGAATCAGTTAAAATATGACTGACACTGGGCATTGGAGGACTGTGAGTCAACACAAAATGAGTGATACTAGATGTCCTGGGAACCCCAGAAATAAACAGTTACACGGTATGTCATATAACTATGCCTGGTAGAGTGCCATTTTTGTGTGGGTTCCATGTAAATGTAGCCTTGATGTCAAAGGCCCGCCTCTTTTCAAGCTGCCTGTGTATTTTTGTCTGTAGGCTCATGTGTCACCTGCCTGTATGTGGCCAGTGTGTACCAATGTGTGCCTGGGTGCCTGCCAGTGGCTCCCTACCTAGTATATGAAGTGTGTCTTATCAGTCTACGATTTCCCGAATTCTCTTCAACCTTCCAGGCTCCCGTGACTCTCCTCCTTTCCTGGCACTGGAGATGTATAACCCAGCACCATTGTTGTGACTAAATAAGCTGTGCACACAAAACAGTGGGTAACTTAGAAGAACACGGTATAACAAAGGAACTACCACCAGATACGACCCAGTGGCCGCCTGTGGGCTGAGAAGAACGAGACCAAGGACACCGAAACCACCAGGCAAGCCCACCGGCTTTTATGCATGCCGACCCCCCTGTGGCATGCGAAACTGCCTATGGGGCCTCAGTGCATTGTTCCTGGGGAGACTCGTAATGTACATGCTTGGCTTCAAAAACTCAATAGAAGAAAAACACAGGGAAACAGCCAGGTCTGGTGGTGCAAGACTGTAACCCACTACACAAGAGGTTGAGACAGGAAGTTTGCAAGTTCAAGGCCTGCCTGGGCAACTCAGTGAGCGGCTGTGTCAAAAGAAAAAGCAAAAAGAAAGCTGGAGACATGCTCAGTGGTAGAGTGCTTTGCCTAGCATGGGTTCAATCCTCAGACCCACAAAACAAGTAGAGGAGATAACATTCCCCCCAAATCATCACCACCACCCCTCCCCTTAGTGCTTTGGAGACTAGCATAACATCCTGATGTAGACATACATATGGGTAGTTTGCATGCATTGGATCATATAGATAATATAAGAATTAAAAGGCTTCATAATTTTATTTTATTTTATTTTATTTTTTGGTTTTTTGAGACAGGGTTTCTCTGTGTAGCTTTGCGCCTTTCCTGGAACTTTGGAGACCAGGCCGACCTCGAACTCACAGAGATCCGCCTGCCTCTGCCTCCTGAGTGCTGGGATTAAAGGCGTGTGCCACCACTGCCCAGCGTCATAATTTTATAAGTCACATGTGGCCATGGGGGATGACTGATGTCACTCCTAAACAATGAATGCTTTCTTTTTTTGGCCTTTCAAGACAGGATTTCTCTTTGTAGCCCTGGCCATCCTGAAACTTGCTCTGTAGACCAGGATGGCCTTGAACTCACAGAGATCTGCCTGTCTCTCTCTCCTAAGTACTGGAATTAAAAGCGTGGCTCACCACGATCCGGCTTTTGAATGCCTTTTTATTTATCACAAACCTTTTGTTACCTTTCCCTTCCCTCCTCATTGCCTGCACCACCACCTGGGATAACAACATTAACTGAGCCCCCATGTGTTATATGTGAAAGGAACAAATACACTTTACAGAAAGCAGACCACATTGTCCCTGGTGTGCACCTTGCTTTCCTTGCTTCATCACAGACACTAGAAAGTTCTCAACCGACTTACACATATAAGGCATTTTCAAACAATTATTGTTCATGTGTGTGCATGTCCATGTTGAGGCTAGAGGTCAACCTTGGGTGTTATTCCTCAGGAGCTGTCATCTTGGTTTTTGAGGCAGAATTTGTCACTGGGACTCAGGGCCTGCCAAATAAGGAAAGGACAGCGGGCCAGTAAGTCTTAGGAATCTGCCTGTCTCCACCTCCCCAGCACTTGGCTACAAATAGACGCTGCCGTATCGTTTGTTTATATGGGATCAGGGAAACAAACTTGGGCCCTCATACTTAGGCAAACACTTTGCTGACTGAGCTATCTCCTAAGGCCCTACACGATGTTAATTGTTCACTTATTATTACCGTGTGCATGTGTATGCATGATATGTGCGTGTAAAGTGCATGTACATGGAGGTCAGAAAACAACTCTGTGGAGTTAGTTCTCATCTTCTCCCTTGATGGGATTCCAGGGATTGAACCCAGGTTGTCAGCTTGCGTGGTAAGTGCCTTTAGCTGCTGATCTCGAAACAATCACTTTTAAAGGTAAGTATAAATAGTGCAAGTGGGCTCCAAGTGGAGCCTCTCTCTGGTTCCCTCCATCCAGCTAAGTTGCAACTCTCTTGGAAAAGCCATGAAACCAGGCTGGTGGGGGGGGGGGGGCGTGCTCTGCTCTGACAGCCGGGGACGATGGCTCACATCAACTGAAAACTGACTTGAGTTCATTTATATTCTGCAAGTCTGTGGACTAAATCTCTGTTTAAAAATATGGCTCTGGCATTTTAATTTCACTCTTTTAAAATATATATTTAATGGCTATAGCATGATAGCTGTGGAATAAACCCTTCTGTTCGATAGTGTAACCGTGAAATACAGCTTTTTAACTAGGTGGTGGTGAAATTTTCACTGCCTTCCATCACTCAATGACTGAAATATTAAATAGGAAAATGAAAGTAAGTCGGAGGAAAAGAAAGTCTTTCCTGCCCAGCAACAGCCAGATTACAACCAGCAAGGTCAACTGCAAAATGACTGTCACCTCTAATGGGACAATTACTGTCCTCGCAGATGGGCTGCAGCTGACTCACAGCCAACAGTTTCTTTAATTTTCCCAACTCATCTAAAGTTCCTTCCGGAAACTTCACGATCAGCACAATTCTTTCCATGCTCTTAGGTGCTGACAGCAGGGAGGACTTTTGCCAGAGGCTCAAGTTAAGCTAAGGATGTGGATGGACCAGTGCCTCTCTTTCTGACTCCTGGGTATCGGGCTGCCCTGCTGGGCTTGTGGCTGGAAGATGACGTGAAATGTTGACCCATGATGTGTAGATTCTCACTTTGTCTCTCATAACAGAACTTGACTTCACTTGAAATGTCAATGTAGTTGATTTAAATAACAAACTTCCTATACTCCCTTGCAGCTATATTTGCTATGTGAACCCATGAGCCTGCAAGGCTCCTGGGAAAGGTACTGTTTTCCTGATAAAGGGGGTAGCCTGAGAAGAGAGAGAGCTTCTGTATTAGTGTCCCTTGATCTTCTTGTTTTCCTGCCTGGAGTGTAGACTCACTACTACATGGCGAGGATTAGCTTGGCAATGAATATGGTTGAACAAAAGGCCGGAAAGAACCCAGGGCTCTGAAAACTCCCTGAAGCAGAGTCCCACCTCTAATCTGCCTGCTTCTGCACGTTGCTGCTATTTAAGAAGAAACACAAATCTGTGTCTGGTTAAGACACTATCAGTCCTGCCCCCGCCATGCTGGTGACCGAAGTCCAAACCTAGGGCCTTGCACATGCTAATACATAGCACAGATTATATATATACTGATGAGCTACATCTCCATTCCTGTAGTCAGCATTTTAGTCAGTCAAATGCAATCCTAACTGATATTTAGATGACAGAAACAGGAAGCTATTGAGTGTGAGAAACATTTTTCCCACCGTGGGCCATTACAGCAATGTGGCTGACATCGGTGAGGTAGACAGGTCTCTGTGAGTTTGAAGCAGACTGGTTAATATAATAAGTTCTAGGCCAGGCCAGCCAGGGTGACATAGTAAAACCATGTCTCAAAAAATAAGTAAACGAAAATAAAATAGGATAAAATTAAAATGTGGCAGACACTATTTCCCATTTGACTTTAGCTCCCAGGAAACCCAGATTAAAATGTTTTCCTAGTCTCAGCCTCTTATTCTAACACATATTTATGCTGGCATTAAATTTTATTTTACTTAGGCTTTTCTGTTTTATTTTATATACTCCACATACTACTTTTGATCTTAATGGACTAAAATGAAGTTTACAGTGTGTGTGTGTGTATGTGTGTGTGTGTGTGTGTGTGTGTGTGAATTCGTGAATATGAGATGCAGATACACTATAGTCAAGGAAGTGTTGATTGGCTATTCTACCTACCTTTGCCCTTCTGAATGAATTATCTTATTAGTCCCACAGCAGCCCTCTAATTTTGGTACATTTTACTTTACACTTTAAAAAGTCAACACTAGACAAAACTTGTTTACCTTAGTCTAAGGTGATACTGAAGAAAGTGTGATCAGTGCTGTAAATTCTAAAGACCCAAATTGGCCAAAATCTTTTCCCTTTTTCTTTTAAAACAAATAAAAATTTCAGTTTGAGAGCTAGAGATATGACTGATTAAATAAAGATCTAGGCTCTTGCCATGCAAGCTTGAGGACCAGATCCCCAACACCCACAGAAAAGCTAGGCTGGAGTGGCAGTTCACCTGTCATTCCCACACTCAAGAGGCAGATGTGGAACCTCCAGAGCAAGATGCCTGTTTAACTAACCCAATCAGCCAGCTGCAGATTGAAGTGAGAGGCTCTGCCTCAATGTCTAAGGGGGAGAGTTATTCTGGAGGATGCTTGACATCAATCTCAGGCCCCCACAAACACGTGTGCACAGCACCTGCCCACACATGTGGACATGCTCATACACTACTCACATATGCATGCAAAAAACAAAAACAAAAACAAAAATCCTCTACAAATCTCCCTGCTCCCCCATGTTATTGTCTTAAATGCTTTGAACACAAATCTTCTCTCAGATTCTGCCTCTGGGTGTGAAAGTGGAGGACGACCCAGGGATTCCCCTTTTGTGAACCAGTTGAAGAAATTGGACACGGAAAACTGACAGTGCGTGGAATGTCCACATTAAAGAGCAAATGAGAAGTCCCGAGAAGGTAAGACCTCACACTGGGGACACTGGGTTTCTAGAAGACACCAGAACAACAGCACGCCCAGCTTGGCTGTTCGTGATATCACCAGACAGAGGTCTTGCCAGGATAGCTTGAGCCCGGGAGTCTGAGGTCTGATCAAGGACACACTCCCAGGCTCTGTCCGTTTCTTTGTCTGGTGATGGAAACTGGACAGGACTTGGAAGTTTAAGAATACTTCATTCAACAAGTATTGCGTATGCTTTCTGCACTGGATCCTTGTCTAGGCACTGATGGAGCACCAGTGAGGAAAAGTGACATTTGAGGAAAGCTCATGCTCCAGGAAGAAGAGAGAGCTCACAGTATGGTGAGGGTGTAGTGCTGGAGGGCAGGTGTTTGGAAACAGGAGCGGCTGAGCAGGTGACAGTTTCTGCCCAGGGAGCATCCTCAAGGGCCCACCCTGTGCCAAGCATTTCCCCTCTTTCCCCCTTTCTTCCTCCCACCTTCTTGCTTTTCCTCCTTTCTTCTCTCCCTTTCTTTCCTCCTTTCCATTCTGCTTTCTCCTTCCTTCCTTCTCTCTTCATTCCCACATTCTTTCCCCCTTCTGTATCCCCATGCCTCCCTCCTCTCTCTCTGTCCTTCCTCTTTTCTTAGTCTTATTTTCTCAGACTGTGTTTTATTAGGCAGCCTAGGGTGTCTTAGAAGCTCTCAATCCCCCTGCCTCAGCCTCCTAAGTACTAGGATCACAGGTTTGGGCTGCCTCCCCCAGATTCACGTGCATTCGTTCAGTCCTCAAAAGAATGCTGAGCTTTCCATTCAACGGGTAAAGAAACCAAGACCAAGGAAAGGGACTCTTCAAAGGTCATGTTGCCATAGGTAGCAGAATGGAATCTAACTCAGTTCTGTGCCCTCAATGACAGTCACATTTCATGAAGAAGCTTGCAGGGAGGCCATCTTCCTTACCCATCTTCCGGCCTTGTCCAAGGATGGGTTGAACCGCTTCCCTTTGGCCATTCTCTCCAAAGAGCTGAATGTACCGAGTCCTCACCTCTCCATAGCCTCACAAGCTTGACACATCTGAAAAGCCTCCCACCCCGTCCCTGATCTCCTCAATTGCTGCCCAGTCAGGGAGGTGGAGAATGCCCACTGCTGTCGTGGAATGGGAGCCCATGTCACAATGGGCAGAGCCTTCTAAGCCCTGAGGGAGTGTTCTTTTCACTTGTTCCTTGCACCAGGTTCCCTAAGCATGTGCATAGTCCCACCCACCAGATCCCAGGTGAAGAACTCTCAGAAACCAGCCGAGAGGTGAGGATGATGATGCCGGGAACATGGCAAACATTTTGCACCTTCCTGGTCCTCATAGCAGCCATCTGTTTCAATCTCTTAGTTTTCAGACAACCCAGTCCTGAGCTGGAGTTGACCTTGTTCACGTCAGCATGCTGCTGTACCAGGACCAAAGCAGCCACTATCTCCTTCCATGGTATTCTCTGCTTCCCAGCTCAGACCTAATCATGTCACACTTACACACTCCTAGGCTCACTCACCTGCCTGGCACAGCATAGAAGCCACAAGGAGATAACATTTGTACATAACTATGTATCAGATGCTATTCAAAAATAAACTCTTTTCTGTGTCCTTACTTTATTTTCCATGAGGGTCACATCATCAATGATAGGGCACCAGAAGGCAAAGTGAGGTCATGGGTCCCCTCTAGAAATCATGAGCTGCCTGCCACCCTTAGGCTACAAAGGCTGCTCCTGAAATCTGGCCTCTGTCTCTGGGCCAGGACGTAGACCTGCCTCTCCCCCTCTCAGTGATGCGCTTTCTGTTTGTCTTTCTCTTTTGCTGGATGCCACCCAGCCAATTCTCTTGGCTGTTCCACACAGCAGTGTGAGTGGACATCCACAGGAGGATGACTCCAGCTAGCCTATGGGTTAAGAAATTGTGTCTTCATCTCCCATCTTCTCCAGTCATCTCATCTCTGGTTCTAACAAGAGTTGTCATGTAGTGACAAGAGACCTTACCTCCGGCCAGTACTGAAGGTCTGTCAACATGGGTTCCTGGGTGTGACACCTGAGGTACCACAGTCCTGCTGCAGCTGGAACACAAAAGCCACAGGCTAAGGAGAGAAGAGATTGAAAGACAGTATGCTGGGCACTATGACAGCCCCAGATGGAGCAGTACTGTTATGATGTCACAAGCCCTTCCATGGATACCAGTGCCCATTGACCAACCCAGGGCAGTCGACAGTGTTTCTCGATGTCCCCAGTGCTGCCCACACTGCAGAGCGCAGCATAATGTCCACTCTACCTCTGCTTAGCAGCCTGGGCAAGACTTTATAAATTCTGGAACATGAGACACCCCCCCCCCCAAATAACCAGGCTCTAAACATAGGACACATTGATTTTTCACATCCAAAGCTGAGTACTGGCTCAGTGTGGCAGGTGTGCTTAAGTTGGGTCATGGGATACTGGGGCTCCTTCCTGCCTGTCACCAGCTGACCAGACTCAGGAGCCTGCTGTCATCTCCTGGTCCCTGTATGCAGCATCTGACTCCGCCATCAGAGTGCAGGATGAGGATGAGGATGTTCCACTGGACCAATCCCAGCCCATACCTGCCATGGTCTCCGTGGTCTATGAAACGTCCCTGGCAGCCACAATTACAACACTTTCCCTCATGGCCCAGAGATGAAATATGTGACCACGCTTTTTCGCACAGGGCACTATGGGTCAGGTGTGGTGGTGCTGTAATAGTGTTTAGCTCAAAGTTCTATCAGAATAGAAGAGACAGAACCAAGACCCAAGGTCAGCCAGCCATACCACCCTGATCTTGAATTTCCAGCTTCCCTGGATTCTAATGGAGAGAGGGTTGCTGTCATTCTTTGCTTGTTTGTACTTATTTTTTATTTAATTAATTAATTTATTTATTCATTCATGCATTCGTTTATTGTGTTTTTGAGACAGGGTTTCTGTGTGTGTAGCCTTGGCTGTCCTGGAACTTGCTCTGTACACCAGGCTGGTCTTGAACTCACAGAGATCTGCCTATCTCTGTCTCTGAGTATAGGAAATAAAGGCATGGGCCACCCCTGCCCGGCAGACTCATTCTTTATAGTACAGGTGTGGCAGAAAAGGGAGAAGTTTGCCATCTCTTCCTGTGGCCATTGTGGCCACAGGACCCCAGGAAATATTGGTAGCTCAAAGGCGCACTGGAAAATTAAGAACGGACACGATGAACATACTTCATTTGGCTGAGTCTGCTAAGTGCTTCCGTGTTTGCTGTTACTTAAATGCCTTCCACACTTAAATGCCTCCCACATCATCCGTCAGAGCTGTGCTGGTTATTGTCCACTTATGTGCGCTAGCCCACTACCGATTCATTTTCTGTCTCACCCTGCTGTGCAGCCAGAGGCTTGGTGTGTAAAAACTGCATCATCTATTCCCCTAATGTTTGTCTCAGGCTTAATTCATCAGAAGGGAAGCACTGGTGGGGACCGGAAAGGCAGGAGGCATTAGGTGCAGGAGGGGTGTGCTCCTGGGATAGCTGACACTCAGCTCCCTGGGAGGATATCGGCCTGACTTGGGCTGGGATTTGCTCATTGCTGTGGTGTGAGGGTTTCTGCTGGGGGGTTTCAAGCTACTAATATCAATGAGCATAGGATAGCGAAGAGCTATATATGATAGTCTCTGATACAGTACTGAGTCAAATCCTGAGCTTCCAGGCTCCTTCCTAAAAAGCCATGATTTGGAAGCAGCTAAGCATCTCTACCGGCATCTGTGGCTCTACCCCCACGACCACAGCTCTCCCTGTTAAGGACTCCCTTTGGCTTCTTCCTGCAACTGCTGCTCCTGGGAGCTGTGTTCTCGTTGTCAGGTCCTGTGATGCTGTCCACAGCTCTCAGAAGAGACTTCAGCAAGCTGTATGTCTGTTCTCCCTCCCTCCTCTCTCTCTCTCTCTCTCTCTCTCTCTCTCTTTCTCTCTCTCTCTCTCTCTCCCCATGTGTGTGCACACATGGAGGTCAGTGTTGGATGTCTTCCTCTATCATTTGCTACTCTGTTTTTTTTGAGACAGGGTCTCTCACTGAACCTGAAATTCTCTGGGTTTAGCTGGACTAGCTGGCCAGAACGTCTCTAGGATTCGCCTGTGTCCACTCCCCCCCCCCGTGCTGGAGTGACAGGTGCACGGCCCATTGCCAGACTTTACACGGGTTATGCAGTTAACTCAGGTCCTCACGCTCGTCCAGTGAGCGCCACTCACTGAGCCGTCTCCACAGCCCTGCTTCCTGTGTGTTGGCGTGTATTGTCAGCCTCCTGAGTGGGACATTAGTAGAAACTGAAGCAGGTACTAGTCATTCTCTCCATTGGCAAGGGAGGGAAGTAGCATCTCAGAGAAATGAAGCGACTCAACATGGCCGTGCAGCCAGTATGTGAGACTCACACCAGCCCAGATGTGCGAAAGCACTTTTCCTGGAAGCATCAAGCAGGATTGTTCAGTTGATGTCCTCTACTTGCTAGACAGAAAGACGGTGACTCCGCCAGAGTATGTTTTAACTTAAAAAAAAAAAAAATTGATCCCTCCGCATGTATGACTGCAAACCCACTGCGGGCCAGCCCCGCTGCAGTCACCAGCATCAGCTCTCATTAAACAGCAAACACGGCTTCAGCGACACATCCCAGGAGCAGTGTCCCCTAATCTCTGAGTAATCCACATTATTTTCATTGAACTGTCTTCAACATTTATAGCAAATGGTTTCACCCTGTGTTTTTTCACAGATGGCTTTGAAGTTCAGACAGTCTCTGTCCAAAGCATTCAAGAGTCTGTAGAAGGCCCACATGCCCATCTCTCCTTGTAGTTCTAGTGCTGGAGGCTGTTCCTTGTTTTAGAGGATGGTTTGATCCTCTCCACCTCCTAATTCTGGAATTACAAACACGTGCCGCCATGCTCATCACTTTACATTTTTTAAGAGCTTTCCAGAAAAGGTTTTACTGGGAGCTGTTTTATGCTAGACGCCGTGGTAGATACTGTAAGATGCTGCCTCGGTTCTCATGAAGCTGGCTGATGGAGAGACAGACTTAACGACCCAGGTAGCTGGTTATAACCATAAGAAGTACAGGTTCCCGGAGACTATCTGGCAGGGAAGCCTGAATCTGGAAGGTGATAAAGAAATCAAGAATGACTTCAATGAGCTCAGGGTAGAGGGAGAAAACAGCCCAGGCAGATAGACAGCCTGCTGGAGGACTGATGTCCAGAGGAGTTTCTCACCAAAGAGCAGAAGAGCTGTTCTTTAAAGGACAGGGTAGCTTGGACACTCTGGAGAAGCCCATGCATGGGTTGGAGCAGAGGCTGGATGGCAAAGCAAAGAGCCAGGTCATCCAGGCAGTCCTGACAGCTACAAACGGGCACCTAGTCCTCTATGACCTTGACCAGCTGGCCAAGGTCAGTGGGAGGCAGAGGCAAGAGAGTAAATGAGTTGGACTAGAGAAATAACTCAGTCTGTAAAGTGGTTGCCTTACAAGTAGGAAAATCAGAAATCAATTTTCAGAACCCACATTTTCAAAAGCTGTGAGTACCGGCATGCTTCTGATCCCAGTACCTAGGAAGTAGAGAAAAAAAGATCCCTGGCTCTTGATGGCCAGTTACCTACACCCAGTGAATAAGCTTCGGGCCAGAGAAAGACTCTGACTCAAAATAAGGTAAATATGACTGAAGAGTGGCACCCAAGGTTGTCCTCCAGCCCCCACATGCATGAGCACACATATACTTGTATATCCACACATGTGTGCACCCTCCCATGAACACGTACATACACAAACAGAAATATGGGAGACCAGCTCCCACTTTTTCTCCAGGGTACTCTTGAGGAGAGAGGGATAAGAGATATTAGGTAGAAAGATAGAGGGAAGAGAAACAGAAACACAGGATAGTCTCAGGAGGGTCTGGATCAATATCCACCAGCCCCTTCCATATCTTCTAAAGGACCTTTTATAGGAATGCCAAGGGGTGGGGCAAAAGACCTCCCCCTAGCACAGCCAAGTGCAGACCCTTCCAATCACCTGGTAAACACACACATGGTCAAGCCATCCTCTAATGCAGCCCTACTGGGTAAAGCAAGCTCAGATCTTACTAGAACACCTTTGCGGGCCTCCACACAGAAAAGAATACACAACAACAACAAAACAAGCTTTAGTTTTTTGAGGGAATATTTTCATATCTATATGTGCATGCATTTGTGTATATGCATGTGTATGTACATGTGGTGGTGTGCATGTGTGTGTTGGTGTGCATATGTGTGGAGAAGTGTGTGTGTGTGCATGTGTATGAGCATGTGTGGGGAATGGAGGAGTAGAGGTCTACTTCTGGTATCTTCTGTCACTCCCCACCTTATTTTCTGAGTCACTGAACCTGGAGCTTACCATTTCAGGTAGACTGACTGGCCAGGAGTACCAAGTACAATCCTGTTTCCACCCCTTCCTCCAGCATGGGGGGCTATATGTGTGGGCCACCACTCCCAACTTTTATGTGAGTGCTGGGGATCTGAACTCAGGTCCTCACGCTTGCACAACAAACATTTTACCCACGGAGCCAGCCCCAAGATGAAAAACAATGCCTACCCCTCACCCCCACCCCCGCCTCCAGGGAGCGAAAGAAGCCTTACCCTAAAATGCAGCAGGTGGGAATGGTAGTTCGTTGTCACCTCCTCCTCTGCTGCTCTGGTTCAGCGTCAGATGAGTTTGAATGAAAACGTCCCATGTTCCAGCTTGCTTCACCTCTAGGAAGACAGACGCTTGTCTGTTTGATTGGCTTGTGAAGTTTTTGTTTGTTTGGTTGGTTGATTCTGTTTAGACAGGGTCTCGTGTAACCCAGGCTGGCCTCACACTTTCTCTACGGCTAAGGATGACTTTGAACTTCTAATCCTCTTGTCTCTTCCTTCTAAGTGCTGGGATTACCGGCATGTGCCGCTGCTATGACAGCTGTTTTTGTCTTCAGAGATTGAATGGGATAGCTCTCCAAAAACCCGGGATAAATGACGGCAGTAATTACACGTGTGACTCAAAACGAAGCTCTAAGATGGAAAACAGCAGCCCTAGAATTTTGAAACAAATCAGCAAAATAAATATCTATTTTCAGCTGAAGAGAAAATAAACAGTGGCTTGGAACATGGCAAGAAGTTCCCTCCCTCCCCCACAGAGATGCGGAGGGAGAAGCAGGGGAGGCAGGGTCTCTCTAAACAGAAGAATAAAAAAAACCCACCTTATCCTCTTATTTCAAACTATAAAACATAATGGAGATTTCATCAAGTTGGCAGGAAATCATGAGCTAATAAAAGAGCCTTGTTACAAAGACAATAAGACAAAGTCATAAAAGACAGACTTGGGCTGAGTCCTGGCTCTCAGCCTTGCTCTGCAGCTCCACGGGGACACAGGGTTCATCAACTGAGTTAATCGTGTGGATGACCACGAATTTGTCCTTTCTTGTCTTTGCTCTTTCTTCACATTCCAAGATATTTTTTGCCCAGAGAGTGAGCCTCAAAAGACAGTCAGGAAGTGGACAGGGTGCTAAGTTACGTTGTACAGGCTTCTACACTCAAGCCACCTGCTAATCAGTCAGGAAACAATGAAGGAGACCCAGACATGGCATCCCATGCTGGTTCCCAATATGTCCTGTCACCAAACTGTCAGCTGTGGGGGTTGCCCTCCTTCCTTCTGATGTTTTGAGTGGGCTGTGGGAGGGAACTCTCCACTTGGGCCTCCTGTGCCTATTGGAGAGATCGGCCCAGCAACATTGAAATTACCCAGAGTTCATCAGAAGTGCAGGATTTTGCACGTGCTCTCAAGCCCTCAATCAGAACCTGTGTCAAACAAGGTTCCTGAACTCAAAACAAACAAACAAACAACAACAACAACAACAAACCCCACCTTTTCTGGATTGCACTATAGCCACCTTCCAGGGTGCCCGATGGGGACATCAGAAAGCCAGCACCATGCTTTCCCAGAGGGTCCTATGATGCATGCCGCTTCGTTGCACAGTTACATAAACACACTGCAGTGTTGCTGTGTTAATGTTTAATTTAGATTGCTGCCCCACTGATTCCACTGCGGCTCAAGCAAATGAGAGTTAGCCAGATTCATGGTTTTGCCACACCACAGTCCAGTCGTTCTGAGTGTACAAGAATGACCACATCAGGGTTGTGCGCCTAATTAAGCACTTAGCCCATAACCCACTCCCTCTGGGCTGAGTCCTTTGCTTCAGCCACCGCAGAAATGAGATCAAGCTGGGCAGTGAGCAAGGGTAATCCGTGCAGGAAGAACTGGTTTAAGGTGAGGGTGGATTGATGGGCATTATTTCCGACAGCAGGGAGAATGTGCAGTCCCTCCTCAGATGACTCCAATATTCCTTTATAAATGCAAGATGAGGGCTGAAGCCAAACGTACTGGGGGTGCGAGGTGTGGGGACCCAGCAGGCTGAGCATCTTTGCCTCCCATGAGCAGCTGAGATATTGGGGATCGGGCTCTGCCATTGGTATGCACGAGGCTCTCGCTGCAGTAGGGTTTTTAGAAAGTAATTTGATGTGTCTAATTGTTCCTGGTGAGATAAGAACTCTGTTTTTATCTCTAGTCACAAGACACTTTATTGACTGCACTGTCTTAAGGGGTAGCCCATAATAGCATTGTTAGGGGGAATGTCAGCGAAGGCACTGGAGGGTGGAAAAACAAGAAATCAAATTTCTCACATGACAATAGCTCGAATCTCTTCTGAGTTTTTGCTCCCACCAAATATGGTGAGCATTCTTTTCAGGCTGATCCTGTCAGCCACCAAAACATGTTTGTTCAGCCAAGCTAACCAGTAGCTATGCATTCTAACAAATCCCTATTCGTCCTCCAGAGAAGTCTGGACACTGCACGCCCCACCCCCACCACAACACTACACCAGTCTCTTCCCAGAAAAATCATTCTTGTGGCAACCCCTGTGCCTAAGCCTTCGTGTGGCATTTTTTTCATTCAGCCATCTGCTTGTGTAGGGACATCCATGAGACTTTTTCCTTGGCTGGCGTAATTAAGAGATTCTTTCCTTTCGAGTGTTGTGTTACATTTACATTCAAGTTATTTTGCTCTCTCTCTCTCTCTCTCTCTCTCTCTCTCTCTCTCTCTCTCTCTCTCTCTCTCTCTCTTTCTTTGCCCTTGCCCTCAAGGAATTGTGGGAATTCAAGTTAATAGGCTTTTAATGGTTCTGTGATAACTGTGATTATAAACTGTGAATCCGATCAGGGGGAGCGTCCAAGTTCAGCAGGATCTTGGGCAAAGACACCAATGTCGCTTTTGATGCTCAGTGGAGATTAGTTTTGTGTTCAGACACCACTATGCTTAGAAGAAGAAAAAAAAAAAAAAAGACAGGAGAGGAAAAAAAAATTAAAGGCGCCTCATTTGCTTTGCAATTGCTTTGATAACAATTTTAAAGCCTTTACACATTCTCTTTTTGATATGTTAGTGGTATTTAGAAACACATCCTGTTGCTAAAAATTAAATTTCAAACGTCTACATGATTGTATATCCTGCTTCCTTTTGGAGGGGAAGACGCTGGGC
Source organism: Peromyscus eremicus (assembly GCF_949786415.1). Classification (NCBI taxonomy): domain Eukaryota; kingdom Metazoa; phylum Chordata; class Mammalia; order Rodentia; family Cricetidae; genus Peromyscus; species Peromyscus eremicus. Next base: position 69,033,703 of record NC_081416.1, on the reverse strand, counting down.
TTATTTAAAACACATGCAGCATGTTGGACACACACACGCACACCGCCTTCAACCTTTCACTGCCAAATATTTAGAAATAAAATTTTACTGTGTTCTCTGAACATATAATTACCGCTTTGAGGCTAGTTAATGAAAATATACTTTTCTTTGAAACATGTTGGCCCTACTAAATGAGTCTGTCCTTGTGGGTCTGTAGATGAATCGATTGTGAGCCTCCTTGAAAAAAAGAGGCGTTGATCATTGCCGCCAGATGCCTCAAGAAAGCCTGCCAAGCTGGGGCTAGAAACACAGCCTTAAAATAGTAGGCACGTAATTACACCATCAGCCAATTAGGGCCTTGGAGCAAATTAGCTCTTGTTCCCATTGGCTAGAGCAGCTGTGACTTTCGCCTGGCTAGCCCAGGGAATGTTCCAGCAAGTATCTCCTTCTTTGGCCAGTTATTGCTGGCATCTGAAAAGGTCACAAAGAATGGTCAGCTCTCTGTTTGAAAAACAAAAACGTCTTGCTCAAGCACCTCAGCTAACTTCCCAGGAAAATCCCTGTGGCCGTCCTAGAGACCAGGCTGCTGTCCTCCTGGTTGGAATAGATCCAGATGGCAAAGCCTGGAGAGATGGGCTTGCTCTTAGGAAGGGGTGTTCTGACCTGCAGCCCCTCCCTAAGAAACAGAATGAAAGCCGGGCCAGGATACAAAGACACACAACACCACCAGTTTCAGACATCAGGGTCTCAAAGTCAGGGACCAGGAGGCTGGGGACACGGCTTCAGTCAGGAAAACTAGATCCTGAGTTCAGTCTCCGGAACACATGTAAAAAAAAATTCCATGCATAATGGCACATTCTTAGAATCCCAGAATGGGGCTCACTGGCCAGCCAGGCTAGCCTATTGACCTCTGGTTTCCGCACGCGCGCGCGCGCGCACGCACACACACACACACACACACACACACACACACACACACACACACACACGGTGCACCCTGACACACACACACATACACACATACATACATACAAAAAAAGATGGAGACCAAATTCACCTCAATGTTAATAGGGATGTTTAGGGACTGGAGAGATGGTTCAGTGGGTAAGAGTGCTTGCTTGGGGTGCATGCATGAGGACCTGAGTTTGAATCCCCAGCACCCACATGGAAATGCTGGTCGTCCGTGCCTATAACCCCAGCATTGGATGGGGCTGTATACAAGTGGCTCCCTAGGGCAAGCCTAGTTGAAACCATGTGCTTCTAGTTTGGTGAGACACCCTGCTTCAAAAGAATTAGGAAGAGAAGGGTGTAGGCAGACAGCAGATGTCTTCCTCTGGCCTCCACACATGGGCACCTGTGTGCACACACGCACACACAAACATACATGATAGTTGGACAAGAACTAGGAGGCACTGAGCCCTAGAAGACAGGCTCATTTGTAAGGAACAGAGAGCATATGGCTGGGAGTGTCATCTGTCAAGGTTGGTGCTGGTATGTACGTACATTCCCCAGAGCCACTCGGTGTTCAGTGGTGCTACCAGCCCTGGTACCAGAACTGAGAATGTTGGCACCAAAGAGTAAGTGGTAGCAACAGTCCTCCAAGGCTGTAAGAATACCCCTATTTTATGCTCTAGCAATTCTACCTCCAAGAATGTATCCCAAGGAAACAGCCATGCACTCCCACAGATTTCTCCCTAACTATACTCATTATAGTATTCGTTATGGGGAAAAAATGAGACATCATTTAAATGCAACTGAAAGCAGGGCAGTCAGTCCTGAAAAATGTGAAAAAAAAAAATGGTACAGAAAAGTATACGTAAAGAGAAAGGTAGAGATTTCTACAAAATGATCTCTTTTTAAAAAGTTATATGCACAGGTTCATGGAAATTATATAAATATTTTATAATTGTTTCTTTTTATCTGCATTGGGCTTTTCAAATTTCTATAGTGAACATATATTGCTGTTATTTGTGGTCAGAAGCAAAATCAAAGGATTTTTTTTAAAAGAAAGTATAGCAAACCCTGTAAGGTATGATTAATGTCTTGCAGTCACTCAGGAGCCAGACAAAAATGGGACAAAGCTACAGTGGATGCCAGATCAGTGGTAGGGCTGCTGCAGACACACCAAATTGCATAAGGTGCTAAAGAGCCCTGTTCTCAAGGGCTCACAGCCTGAGGGACGGGCCCACGGTTTCATGGAACCATGGGCATCCACCCTTGCGGCAGGCAGAGCAGTTCTCCCGGGCAGTTCTCCCGTCAGATCCTTGGGGGCCACTTTAATGAAGTCTTGCATTATGGAAAGTGAAATTGCATAGTGTCCGGTCTGCTGAGGCTTGATACTTGGCCCTGCACCAGACTTGGGAGAAGCAAGCCCTAGAGTCCAACAGTGGAGAATAACAGAGCTGAGTTCCAGGAAAATCCCCAATAAGATCTGTAAGCAGGAAGCCCAGACCTTCTAGGTTGTCTTCATGGGTTTCTCTGAACACAAACTGTGAAACTTTCCAAATTTTCATTCTCAAGAATCAGACCCTCCAAAAGGTAGATGGTGCCAGTTGAAGATTTGTATGTACATATCTCCCTCCCGGGCTCCGAAAGTCCGTTGCCTTACTGTTTGAGTGTCCGGGAGTAATTTGTATGTGAGTAGACCACCTGAAAAGGGAGGTGCAGAGACCAGACCTTACTGTACTGAGGTGATTGTGGGGGTTAGAGGCCGACGGAGCTGAGGCTGTGGAGAGGGACACCTGGGACTTGTAGTTCTATGATCATCACCTTCCTTGTCCTTCCAGCAACAATCTCCACTGTCATCCTGTACTATCTGGGTGGAGAGGTAGCTGTACTCCTCGCTCTAACACCAACCCACCAGAGCATCACATTCTTCTGGGAAGGATGACGGGGTCTAGAATGAGCACATGAATCAAACCTAGTTCCGGAATTCTTACTTGAGCAGAGTAAGAACCTCAGTTCCCACTGACAGATTTGAATCTGAACCCATACAGCCTGGTGTTTCTGCTACCTTCCCACCTGTGAGCCAATAACATTTCCCTGTCCAAAAAAAAAAAAAAAAAAAAAAAAAAAAGAGGACCCTAAGGGAAGCTGGGAAAGAAAGAAGGTAAGGCCTCGCTGATGACAAGGAGAGAGAGTCCTGGGTGTTTAGAGGGGTCCCTCCAGCATCAGAAAGCCTTAATAGAGGCCTGACTGAGACACTTGTCTCTCCTCCCATATGGCTCTTCCAGGCCTTTCTGTTCACTATTGCCGAGCACAGATCAGCCCTTGGCCACCCTTACTGCTGCCTCTCCAGGGCTGAGTGATGGGTCTCAGTCCTGACTCTCCATAGGGATGATGCTTGTGGAAACCTGAGCCCCTGTGGAAGTGAGCAAGAGGCTTAGGATTCCAGCTCCCTGGCCCTGGTGGGACTCTTCACATATCTGACTATAACCCTAGCCTGCCTATACCGACTTGAACTTGATTCAAAACACCTGGGGCCTCCATGATATTCCCCTCTGTCTCGTTATTTGGGCTTTTCCTTCAGCTGACACGGAAAGCCTCTCCCTATCCAGAGAGAGAGAGAGAGATCTCCCTGGCGCTCATAGCATGTGCCCATTACTTTACTATCAGGGTCCAGTGACTCCCTTTGGAGTGGGAAAGCCCATGAGGGATAGCAGACTCTTCAGTTCAGGGTTCCATTCAAAAGCCAAAGATTAAGCTTTGCTGAACCACAGTGAAGAAAGAAGCGACAGTCACACATCTTTGTGAGCACACACACTGTAATCTGTTCTACACAAGGTCATCCTGGAAAGCCAAGGGCAGTCCAGACACCTCTTGGCTCTCCTCAGTGATGGACGGAAGCAACGGTGCAGATAATCCAGCCAAATGGTGGGGAATCCAAAAGTCATTTGTATTTGGCCTTAGGAGAAGTTTCTGTGCTTGTTCTGACCATGGGTGTCTGTGAGCCTCCTTGGGAGATCAATGTGCATATCTGGGAGATGGCTGAGCAGAGCCCCAGACACAGGCTGGACTCAGGGAAGATTTTTTCGCAGCCAGCAGCAAGGGCGGTAGAAGATGAAGAGGACAGTTTGGAAGTTGTAAGGGTAATATTGATTGGCAATACGACAGGATCCAGACTGGGTTAACTGAGGTGGAAAGAAATACCCTAAATGTGGGTGGCACCATTCCGTAGGCTGAGGTCCCAGTCTGAATGAAAAGGAGAAAGTGAACTGGGCACCAGTGTCCATCTCTCTGCTTCCTGACTGGGGACACAGTAAGACCAGTTCCTTCTGCCATTTCTTCCCTAGGTGATGAAACATGTCCTCAAACTATGATGCAAAGGAAAAACAACAACAACAACAAAACCCTCCCTTTTGTTGGCTCCTTTGTTGCAGCAGCTAGAAAAGTATCCAATACATGGATGGTTCTCCACTCCCCCTTTCTCAGGCTATCTCATCCTCCTTGCTCCTGGATACAAGATTGAACCCTGCAGATACTGTGGCCCAGGCTCCTTTGCCCTCTGGCTCCTAAGTAGACTTGAAACGTACGAGAGATGAAGGGAATTTGGAGAAAGGCTAGGATATTTTTTCCCTGCTTCCTCTTTGATATGGTACCATCTCTCTAGATGTCTCTGTTTTCTTTTACTTCTCTGGTTCTGGTTTTTACTGAGCTCCAGGGCCACTATTCCCTCCTGTCCTTTAGTCCCGGGAATAGTGACAGAGCCTTACCATGCACATGGTCTTATAACCTGCCTGTATCTGAATCATTGCTCCATGAAAACATTTTCATGAAGCCATCTGGTCAAGCTCTCTCTTTCCCATCTGCAACTCCACAGACAGAGGGTAGGACTGCAATATGGGCTGGAGATGTGGGAGTGATTGACAGGTATCTAGAGGCCCTGCTTACAGCCAGCCCCTCCCTAGCTGGATCTTATGAAAGCCCATGGCTTACCTTTGTTTAGTGGCCATCCTGCCCTGCATATCCACACAGGTGGAGTGCATCCACCTAGTTCTCAAGCCAGTATTGGACACCAACGCAGTGCCCCCGTGTGGTCACTCTGGATGATGCAGCTGTGCACACAGCTAGCTTCCCTTGGAAACTGTAGTTTCTAGTTTGCAGAGGAGAAACACCCACACGAGCTGCCTCCTCCACGCTGTTCTCTCAAGACTGGAATTGGGTTTTTATCAGCTGCACCTTTGGTTGAGCAGTAGCTCTGTAAGTTTTGACCCTTAGCCTATTTTCCAGAATCATGATTCACCTTTTTCCTGGTCTGCGTGGCTCCTACAGGTTACAGCCTTTGCTTCCATCAAGTCTATCTGACATTATTTCTTCTGTGGTTGAACAAATCTGGACTTTTTTAAGAGTCATTTTGTTTTGATACAGGGTCTCATATATCCCAGGCTGGCCTTAAACTTACTGAGTTGCTGAGGATAGCCTTGAAGTCCTGCTTCTCCTGCTCCCCACTCCTAAATGCTGGGATTACAGGCATGTGCCAACTAGACGAATCTGACATTTCTGGTAGTTCTTTAACCCAGTTATTGTCCAGAATTTCCTATACCTTTGTCACTCATCTGTCCAGTTCCATATACATAGATAGGCATCAATCTCATGATGTCTGCCTCTCCCACCCCCCAAGTCCTGCCATATCTTGGAAGTCACCCCTATGTATGTATCAGATCAATGACTACCTCCTCCCTGGGTCCCTGAGTCCACACTGCTCAGCCATTCAAGCCATTCTCCCCCCCCCCCCCCCCCCCGCCCCATAGTCATTGAAGAACATGAAGAAGACTCGGCTGATGCTGTCTTAGCTCTTCAGTGGCTGGAGTAACACTGAGTACTAAGACACAGTCCTCAGTGTGGAGCATGGCCCGTGTCTCCTCACATCATCAACCCTCCTACTCGGCTTTCTCCATGCACCACACTCTCGGCCACCACACACCTCGGCATGGGTCTTGCTGTCCCGAAGCCTGTAGCATTCTTACCTGTTCCCCTCTCAGTCATCTTTCAGATCCCACTAATCAGTTCTACTCTTCTAGACTAGGTCAGCTCCCCCAATTAAGCAGAGATACTAGAACCTTCCTGCAGAATATCTACCACAGTTTGTAATGAGACATGCATAGACAGACAGACAGACAGACAGACACACACACACACTCCAGACAGTGATCTCCATAAAGCAAAGACCATCCTTGGATTAGTGCCCACCATCACATCTCAGTGGCCTGGCGTCTGCAGCTTCTCAGTAGTCCTGAATGAGTAACGCATTGTCCATTGAAAATAAGCCACAGATGCGGGGACTGGTGGTGCAGGCCTGCTATTCAACCACTCTGGAGGCAGGAAGAAAAAAAAAGGACCAAGTTCAGCCTGGGCTACACAGTGAGTTCAAGTTCATCTTGAGTAACTTAGCAAGCCCTTCTCTCAGGGTTAGAAAGGGAAGAGTGGGGCTGGGGTTGTGTCTCAGTGAGAGAGAACTTGGCTAGCTCATGCAAGGCGCTGGGTTCAATCCCCAGCATGAGTAAAGAGAAATGCCACAGAGAAAATTCTTGGCATTTGGCAAGATGGCTGTGTTTCTTCTAGCTGCTTCTGAAAGTCCTCCAAAAAGAGAGGTTTCAAGATGTAGATCAGTGGTTCTCACCCTTCCTAACGCTGCAACCCTTTAATACAGTTCCTCATGGTGTGGTGATTCCCAGCCATAACATTATTTTTGTTGCTACTTCATAACTGTAATTCTGCTACTGTTGTGAGTTGTAATATAAATATCTGATATGTGACCCCTTTGAAAGGGTCGTTAGACCCCCAAAGGGGTCGCAACTCACAGGTTGAGAACTGCTGATGTAGACTCACAAGAACTAAGAGAACCAAGAGAAACAGAAGCTGTATGGCAAAGAACAGCAGCTACATCCAGATGTTGAGAGGACATTAACCAGGTGATATGAACTGAACCTGGAGACACAAAAACAATGGGAGGAAGGTGGGGACCAGCAGGGTGAAGTAGAGGGCTGCATGACAATCTACTGCAGGGTGGCTAAGGCATAGTTTCTATTCCCCTGCGGTAGAGCCAACGACAGTGGGGGAGGGAGTTCTCAAAGCTAACTGTGGGCAGGCAAACTGCTTCTGTACTGGGGGAAATGTGGCCTGGGACACTGGCCTGTCAATGCTGATGACTGTGTATTGGCATGCGCACTTGGAAGAACCAAGCTCTGGGCAGGACACAGCATCCTTTTCAGCCAACATATGTGCCTTGAGAGTTACACTCAACCCAGGGTCAGTAAAAGAATAAAGGCACAGAATGAAGGTGATTTGAGATCATTGGGGGAAACTTGAATTACAGACTCTGTGTTGGGCTCTACTGTGTCTGTTTCAGTGTCTTACTGTGGTCATGGCATTGTGTAAACCTAAGAGAATGTCCTTGTTCTTCAAAAAGCCATGCAGAACTGTTCAGGATGGAGGCATGATGATGTGTGCCACTTTCAAATGCTCAACAGATGAGCTTTATGATAGATACACAAAAGAGTTTTGTAGCCAGAAGTTTTCCTGTATCCTGCCCAGTCCCGCAGCCACTCAGACCAAGTAAACTCAGAGGCCTATATTACTTACAAACTTATGGCCATGGCCTATAGCTCAAGCTTCTTGCTAGCTAGCTCTTATAACTTAATCCATTTCTATTAATCTATGTTTTGCCACATGTTCCATGGCTTACCGGTCTGCTGGCATCTTGTTCCTTGGGCAACAGGCTAGCATCTCCCTGCCTCTGCCTCTCCTTTTCCTGTCTCTGTCTTGGATTTTCTGCCTGCCTATGAGCTGCCTTGCCATAGGCCAAAACAGCTTTATTTACTAACCAATCATAGCAACACATATTCACAGCATACAAAAAGACAACCCACAGCAAAGTTTATTCATGGACAGTGTGCTGGTTAATTTTTTGTCAGCTTGACACAAGCTCAGGTCATCTGGAAAGAGGAAACCTCAGTTGAGAAAACACCTCCAATAGATTGGCCTGTGGACAAGCCTATTGGGCATTTTTTTAAATTAATGGTTGATGGGGTGGGGCCCAGTCCACTGTGGGCAGTTTGACCCTTGGGCCCCAGGGTGTATAAGGAAAAAGACTAAGTAAGCCATGAGAAGCAAGCCAGTAAGTGGCATTCCTTCAGTTCCTGACTTTATTTTCCTTGATGAGGGACTGTAGGCTGTAAGACGAAGCAAACCCTTTCTTCCCCTTAGCTGCTTTGGGTCAGTGTGTTATCCCAGCAACGGAAAGCCAACTAGGAATGACAGTAACTACAGAGCACATGGAAAGAGACAAGCCGGAAAAGGGGAAGGAAGCAGAGGGGGTGTGCCACCACGATGGTGACAGCAATGGTCACATGTGTGGCTTCCAAGTGCCCATTGTTCTTGCCTCTCTTGTAAGTTTATAATGTCATGAAATAAAACAGGAACCAAGAGGACCACAAGGCTTCTCGCAGCAACCCTAAGAACTAACAGCAAGAGGGCTGGGGGTGTGGTTCGAGGCAGAACATGAACTTGGAGTGTGCTAACTCCCAAGTTCAATTTCTAGTACTGCCCATGCAGGAAAATAAAATCAGGAAAAATATTTCATCACATTATCCTAAATACAGTGATCTGTCCATTCAGAGTTCTAGTCTCAGTTGTAAAATCTTCCAAAAAGTGACTAAATACATTTAACATAATTGAGACATTGGAATGTTGATCTCCAATATAATCTTCTCTTAAAAAGCCATTGAAGGATGTATTTTCAATGACAAAAATGTGATGTGGTGAATGACATCAAGAGGAAGGGACCTCTTGGGCTACAGAGATGGCTCAGCAGTTAAGAGCACCTGTTACTCTTAAGGAGGACTCAGGTTCAGTTCCCAGCACCTACCTGGTGGTTGACAACCATCTGTAACTCCAGTTCTAGAGGATCTAATGCTCTCTTCTGACCTCCATGGACACCATAGGCATGCATGTGGTACACATACATACATACAGGCAAACAGTCATATACATAAAATAAATAAATCTAAAAACTTAAAAGCAGACATCTTGGGACATGGAGAAGAGGACAGGATTTCAGCCATACAAAGGGACACCTACTGAAGTGGTAGGGGTGCATGACAGGGTTCTGGGTGGGAGTGGGAGAGGGGAAAAAAATAAGACAACATGAGAAGAAGAAGAAAAAAGAACCGCTTTGTCTGATTGACCTGAACATAATATTCTTAAACATGGAGCTGAGTGTTGAGGGGAAAGTACTGGTGATACACAGAGCCAGCACATGAGAACTGGTGACACACAGAGCCAGCACATGAGAACTGTGACACACAGAACCAGCACATGAGAACTGTGACACACAGAGCCAGCCCATGAGGACTGGTGACACACAGAGCCAGCACATGAGAACTGTGACACACAGAACCAGCACATGAGAACTGATCCTGGAAAACTCTGGAAAAAGCAATGAATGTCAAGAAAAGACAAGTCCAGGACACATGCCTCCACTGGAACTCATATTTTTATGATCATAATAAAATGGGCTTGGTACCAATGTTGAGTGGGAACTGGGGCTCTGTGAGTAAAAGAAAGGGGGTTGACTACAGGTCACATTTTTTGCCCGACTAATATGTCATGTCTGAAAGTCAAGAGATAATGCTACAAAAAAAAAAAAAACAAAAACCAACAGATAAATCAAGAAATACCTGCTCAAAAGAATTGAAAGCAAGGGCACCTATGTTTACATAAACATCTTCACATAGCCGCAGATGGAAGAAAGCTAAATGTCAATTGGCAAGGAAATGGATAAACAAAGTATAGTATGTCCATAGGATGGAATGTTACTCAGCCTTATAAAGGAGTGAGGACAGGGAGAGAGAGCCCAACCAGTAAACTGCTTGTGTAAGCATAAGCACCCCCATGAAAAGCTGAGCACAGTAGCACACACCTATAACCTCATTGCTAGATGGGTGGAGACAGGTGGACCCCGGGGAACTCATCGGGGTAGCTTTAACATCGAGTTTCAGGTTCAGTGAGAATCCCTATCCAAAAAAAGAATGTCAAGAATGACGGAGAAAGGCACTTAATGTTGGCCTCTGGCACATGTACACACACACACACACACACACACACACACACACACACACATACACATACACACACAAAAAAAAAAAATGAATGAAATTTTGACACACACACTACAAAGTGGATGGCCTTTGGAAATGCCCTAAAGAAACTAGTTACAAGGGAACAGATACTGTCTAGTTCCACTTTCCTGAGGTCATTAGTATAGCCAAATTCATAGAGACAGAAAGTAGAATTGGGGGTGGGATAGGGGAGCCAGGGAATTCATGTTTCATGGGCAGAATTTTGCTTTGGGAAGATGAGAAAGATCTGGAAGTGGATAACAACAGATAATTTCACGACACCGTGGATGTACTTAATGCTACTAAATTACCCAGGAAAAGTGACTAAAGTGTCCTGAATGGCTTTAAAAAACAGAGTGACATTTAAAAGCTGTGACAGCAAGTGGCAGAGAAACATAGGCTCTGTGTTTCTATAGAGTTCCACCTTATATGTTGATAGGGTCTCTCAAGTCAGGCAGAGCTCCCACTTAGGCTCATCTAGCTGGTCAGCTTGCTCCAAAGATCTGGGATTACAGGGGAGCCGCCATGCTGCCTGGCATTTCTGTGGGGGCTGGGTTTCAAACTCTGGTCCTCAGACTTTCAGGGCAAGCACTTGACCCACCCAGCCATCTCCAGTCCTATTTTACTTTTTATTTTATTTGTTTGTTGTTTGTTTGTTTAGTTTGAGACAGGGCCACTCTACATAGTGCCCATTGTCCTGGAACTCACTATGTAGACCAGGCTGGCCTCGAACTCACAGAGATCTGCCTTCTTCTGACTCCTGAGTGCTGGGATTAAAGCTGTGAGCCTCCACATCTAGCTATTTTACTTTTTAAAACACTGTGTTGGGGCTGGAGAGACGGCTCAGTGGGTAAGAGTGCTGGCTACACAAGCCTGAGGACCTGAGTTGGGATCCCAACGCTCACATAACAAGTCAAGAATAGCGGGGCATGTCTGCAGCACCAGAGCTCTTGAAAGCAAAGTTAAAAGAATGGCTGGGCTTGCCAGCTGCCTGCCTAGCTCTGAGTTTAATCAGAGACCCTGCCTCAAAGGAATAAAGTGGAGAGTGAGAGAGCAGAACTCCTGACATCTTCTTCTGGCCTCTGCACACATGCACACACACACACACACACACACACACACACACACACACACACACACACAAGAATAACATAGTAGCACATTTATACAGCACTTGCTACGTGCCCGCCATGCTCCAAATGCATTGCCTATGTGCTCATTTATGCATCAATACTATGAGGGAGCTTTGGACACTGAAAAAGAAACAGCTGCCTAGAGCTGTAGCAGGGGCAACTCTAGTAGCAGGGACAACTCTAGCAGGCTCCTTCTCAGGCAGACTGCCCCAGAGCTGTCCCTGTACTTAGTCATCCTGTGTTGCCACAGATCACACAAATAAACGACTGCAATGTAAACAGTTGAAGCCTGGCAGTGGTGGTGCATGCCTTTAATGCCTTTAATCCCAGCACTGGGGGGTGGGAGTATGTGGAGGCAGGGGGGGGGGGGTGGGGTGGGGGGGGTGGGGGGTGGGGGGGGGTGGGGGGGTGGGGGGTCTGTAAGAGGCAGGCAGATCTCTGAGTTCAAGGTCTGCCTGGTTTACAGAGTGAGTTCCAGGACAGCCAGGGCTACATAGAGAAACCCTGTCTCAAACCAACCAACCAACCAACCAACCAAAACAAAACAAAAAAGTAAGAAAGTAAACAATTGACTCTTTAAAATAAAGCCTGATATTTGCTTCATCTTGGGAGCATGAAAACTAATACTCTAACACATGAGCAAAGGTTATTTTCTACATACACAGGATTTTTAGAAGGTCCTCTGGTTTTTCTAGCCCTCCCTGATTTCTGTTCTCACTTCCTTGGTGCAGTCATCAGCACAAAGGGACCTTTGGACTCTCTTGAGACCTCAGTGTGCAGCTGAGAAGACACATGGAAACCGTGTCCCTATAGTGCAGATCCTGGCTTTAGATCACATTGCACCCCCTGCTGGAACACAGCTGCTGTAAACCTCAGATGAGAGAAGAACATGAATTATGTTTCCAGTTATCGGCAGGAGGGCAGACCCTTCGACTGGTGGAAAATGCCTAACTCTGAGTCACTTTGGGGACCATTTTCTAGAGCAAACTCTCTTTAGAAACTAAACTTAATCATGCAGCTAAATTAACACACTGTATGACTGTTTGTAAAAACAAAATGATTAAACCCGAATATGCCAACCAAAGTGATAAAAATGTAAATGAGAGGGAAGACGGAAATCAATACACATTATCAGTTGCTAAATCACTATTTAAAAACGGATTCAAGCAGACAACTAGGAAATGACAGGAAGCATAAGCACACGGGGTAATAAACAGAACAGAACCCAGCATTAATTAAAGAACTCACCCAGTGAAATGTGATAGTGTTTATATCCAGAGTAATAATCATTGTCACAGCTTAATTACACTCTGAGCATCAAGTCACCAAGCATTCCTGTTTAGGCTTTTTCACGTTTTAAAGGACACTTGAACAAAAATTTTCATTTTTTTACAACAAAGTACTCCAAGCAATAAATTTTTGAATATGTAGCAACATTTGTTATTGTACAACTGACAGGGATTTTCTTTTAAATTACAGCTACTGTATCTACCATTCTAGATGAAATTGCTTTAGAATAGAAGTCTAAATATATTACATTTTAATTTCTTGAAACCTATTATACCATTTCACTTATTTTATGGGTATTTTGTCTGAAAATTGATTTTATTTTTATATGTCAACTAAATTAGATGTCAGCTAAATTAACTGGAGCATAAAATATGCTAGGGACATATATTTACAAACACACACAGCAAAATGGTGCACAAATAGCGAGACTCTGACTTCAACTCAGAGGCATGAAAGATCTCAGGCAATGGTGACCAAATCCATTCACAAACCTCTTCATTGTTACAGATGATTTGTTTAAAGAGCCTGCTTACAATGTCACAAGGTGACTCAAAGGTCTTCCATTATTATTTGTATATGCATACATGTGTTAATGTGCAGAGTTATGTATGTGTGTACATATGATGTGTGGTGTAGGGGGTGTGGTGTGTGTGTATATGTGTGTATGTTATGAATGTGTGTGTGAGGTGTGTGTATATGTGTGCGTGTTATGTGTGTGTTGTGTGTGTGGTATGTGTATATGCTGTGTGGTATGTGTGTGTAGTCTGCATACATATGTGTGTGTGGTGTGTGTGTGTGTGGTGTGTATGTATAGTGTGCATGTATGGTGTGTGTGGTGTGTATATATGGTGTGTGTGGTGTGTATGTATGGTGTGTGTGGTGTGTGTATAGGTTATGTGATGTGTGTGTAATGTGTGTGTGGTGTGTATGTATAGTGTGTGTGGTGTGTATGTATGGTGTGTGTGGTATTTTAGTGTGTGTGGAATGTTTTAGTGCATGTGTTGTGTGTGTATGGTGTGTGTGGTGTATGTGTGTATGTGTGTGGTGTGTTTGAGTGTGTGTGTGTATGTGTGTATGTATGATGTGTGTGGTGTGTATATAGGTTATGTGGTATGTGTGTAGTGTGTGTGTGGTGGGTGTATGTGTGCGTGATGTGTGTTTGAGTGTGTGTGGTGTGTGTTTGAGTGTGTGTGTGGTATGTGTGGTGGGTGTATGTGTGTGGTGTGTGTTTGAGTGTGTGTGTGGTGTGTGTGTAAGTGTGTGGTGTGTGTGTTTGTGTGTGTACTAGAATACAACTTCAGGTGTTATTCCACCTGTTACTTTGTTTTTGAGGCGTGTGCACTCACTGGTATTTAACTCGCAAAGTAATCTAAGCTGGCTGGCCAATGAGCCCCAAGGATTCACCTGTCTCTTCAATGCTAGGATTACAAGATTGCCACCGTGCCTGGGTTTTTTGTTTTTGTTTTTCCCATATGAGTTCTGGGGATCAAATTAAGGTCCTTGTACTTTCAAAATAAATAATTTAGGCCAAGGTGGTGGTGCGTGCCTTTACTCCCAGCACTCGGGAGGCAGAGGTTTCTTAACACTGCCACAGAGGTTGTTCCTCTTCTGCCCCACCCCCAGGCCCATGCCTGCCCAATCCCTCTCAGCCTGCACTCTGCTTGTATTCCAGCCTCACTTGTGGTCTTCACCCAAGAACACTCCATTCAACTGCTAGGACTGTGTCAGGGTCCTGTGCTGTTGTTCCCTTTGGGGGAGGGGGCTAAGTAGGCACAGAGTCAACAACACAGACTCCGGGAGAATGTTGAAACAAGCTCAGTTCATTCAAGAAAAGGCAAGCCTTATATACCCTCCACCCTACCTTGGGGGAAGGTCTAATGAATATGCATCTGCTGGTGTGACATGGCTGCCTCTCATTGGTCCAGGTCATCTCCAGATCATGTCTCAGCTGCTGTTGCTAAGGCCCTTAGGCAGACTCAAGTTGGCTCTCAGAAAGTATGTTTATTACTGGTTTGGGCCAGCTGGCCCTCAAGCCTGTTAGGGATGAGTCATCTCACATATCTACCCCTTTTTATTACTTTATAGGATGTGCTCAGTGGGAGCTAGGGTGCATTGCCCTAACCTTGTTGACCCCACCTCAGGAGACCTCAGCATAATGGACTGTGCCTGCCTTAGATTGGCTTGCCAAACAAGCCCATACCCGTCATTGACTCCCAGCTCTCAAAGAGCATCAATCCTGGAGAGCTGTCCAGGTGGTGTGCTTTAGGCAGTAGCCTTCTGTATCTCAGTGAGCCATATGTGCATTATCTCTCTAAGAGGACTCTGATCTAGGTGTCTGAGAGCCAATAAAACCTGTAGGGTCACCTTTGTGACCACCTTCTGTTGGTGAACCTATTGTAGAAGATATCTGAACAAGAGAAGGATTAGTCAAAAAGTTCAGTCTCAAGGACATGGATGGAACCCTAGTCATATTTATTGTGCCCAATCAAAGTCTTTCTGGTGATGCATTAGCGACCTTGTAGGGGGTGAGGCAATTGTTTGCTATCTAGGGTCACATGCCAGTGATGACATGACCTTTACTAATGCTGCAGTAGCAGAGCAAATAATACATTACCCCTCTGAAGCTTCTTCTTTGGCCAAAGTCTCTTGGTCTGTTGCTGGACGTACATCTCTGGAGGGTATCCATATCGGTATGGTAGTATTCTGTGGGAAAACGCAAGCACACCCTCGCCCTTGGGTTAATAGGAGAGCAGGGGGTTGCCACTGAAAGGTGATGGGATCCCTCCAATACATCAAGGGCAATGGTGTCTGCTGAGGCAAATAAATAAGCATGTTGTCCATTTTGGGCTAGTGTGACAGTTAACATATGGTCCTCAGCCTGTGAGCATCTCAAGAGAAGCAGCAATATTGTGTTGTATATTTAAACGAGGCTGAGCCTCAGCCTGGTCATCATAGGCAGCTCACCAATTAAGGAAGACTACAGGCTCCAACACAGCCTTCATCAAATGGTACCAATCATAATAAGTCTGTAAATGCATTGCCCATTGCCGTAGGACTTGCTCAAAATATGGTGAGTCAGGACCCGATTCATTAGCAGCCTTACAGACCAAAGACAGGTCTGCAAGAGGGGTAGGTATCCATGGGTGGTTGGCCGCATTGGGGCCCACATTAACTGGAAATGCCATAGTGGGCATATGTGGCACCATAGGTAGAATAGGCTGGGAGGTATGTGAAGCAGCTGGATTGGCAGGCAGACATCCAGGCAAATCACTCCATGGATACTGCAGTGGGGAGGGTAGCCACTTGAGGCATGGGGAGAGCAGAGAGAGGGGCTGCCGGTATAGGTAGGCTTGGATGCTGCCGCAATCATTTCCTCTCTCTTTCCATCCCTTTCCTTTCCTTTATGCCTATTCTCATGCCTCTCCTTGTCAGCAGTGGCAGAGGAAATATCAGTCATAGATGGAATGAAGGTGATAGATAAGTTGGTGTTACATTGTTAGGCAGACCCAGGTTGGCTCTCAGAAAGTATCTTTTTTACTGGCTTGGGCTGGCTGGCCCTTAAGCCTGTTAGGGATGAGTCATCCCACACTAGGACCTTGCTGAAGCTCCTCTTGGCCTGGAATGCGTCCTCCTTCCCACCCCTGGCTGTATAACAACCAACTTCTGATTGGGTCTTAAGAGTTGGGGGTCCTTAAAGTTTCTAGATATTCTAACTGCATTTTAGTGTTCAAAAGACAATGTCCCAGCACCCAGTATATTTTCATATAGAGAAATATAGAATGATTACCTCAGACTAGAGCCCAAAAGGGAACCTGCCTTGGGCCCTACTCTGGCTCACTTGTGGCCTACAGGTGATCACCCCACCTGGAGCTTCAGAAACCCTTAACTAATCATTTAAATCTGCTTCCAGGTCCTGTCCCTCAGAGGGCTTGGCATATACCCCTATAATTGCTGATCTTGGTTGTCAACTTGACTGCATCTGGAATCAACTGAAATCCAAGCACCTCGAGGAGGATTTTCTTGACAGGCTCATCTGAGGTGAAAAGACCCACCCTAAATCTGGGCCACACTTTCTGATGGCAGGCCACATAAAAGGACATGAAGAAGGAAGCTTTTGCTTTGGCTGCTCGCCCTCAGTCTTACTGACAAGTTCCTCTATCCTGATGCTGAAGCATTCCTTCACTGGTAGTAGAGCCTACTTCTTCCGGGTTCTAACATAGACTGAAGACTCCTGAGATGCCCAGCCTTGTGAACTGAGCAACCACTGGACTCTCAGCCATTGGGAGGCAGCCATTGAGAGGCTAGCTGAACCACCATATCCTATATGCCACTCTAAGAAACCCCCTTTTAGTACATATAGGTTCACTCTGTCAGTTCTGCTCCTCTAGAGAACCTTGATTAATACAGCCCTACCGAGGGAGTGGCCAAGGGACAGCTGCTATGGAGGTAGAATAAATGAGGTGTTTTAGTTAGTCATTTCAAAGGGTGGCTGTTATGAAAATGTATTTATCAAGGAAGGAAGCTAGGTTCTATTTTTTTTTTTTAACAATTAACACAATCTAAGGAAGCTTTAATAGGAGACATATGCCGTGTGAGCCTCTGTTTGTAAGCATTCTCAAGCCTTGTGTTTGTTTCATGTGTATCTGAAAATAAGCTGTATGTTTTCTTTTTTATATCAAGACAATCTCCGGGGAGTGTGGTAAGATAGAGCGGGGCACATAGCTGCCTTCCAAGAGTATCCCATGGGCTTCTCTGAAATCAAAGTTCAAAGGAGAATTGTCAATTAGCATCAACAGAGACAAAACTATGATCGTTCTGGGGCTATAGCAAAGGCTCAAGGCACATCAGTTAAGAGAGCTTGCTACTGGTTCCCAGAATTCATAGTGGTTGGCTCACAACCACTTATTACTCCAGCTCCAAGAGATCTTTTTTCACCTCTGTGGACCAATCACACACACAATAAACAAACAAACAAACAAGCAAACAAAATCTTTTACAAATAGCTGTGTTGTCCAAACTCATTGATAAGCATTATGAATTGGGTCGGTGGAGGAATGGGAGTCATCCCATACTGAAAACATGGCTCAGAATCATCAGACTAGTCTCAGAGGACTAAGGAGCATGTTCTTAGGACGATGGATTTTCCTGCCCCCTCACATTCTGCTGCTGCTGTTGAGAGCGTTTCAGTAAATGTGCCTACATCTCTAATGAAACCTTGTTTCCTCTGAAGAACTGTCAGGGTTCTGTTTCGTTTACAAAGAGAGATTGTTCTGCCCAAACTCACTATTGACAGAAAGAAAGCTGGAGAGATGGCTCAGGGACTAAGAACCCTGGCTGCTCCTCTAGAGGACTTGGGTTCTATTCCTAGTGTCTGCATGGCAGCTCGCAACTGTCTGTAACTCTAATCCCAGGGATCCAACACCCTCTTCCAGTCTCCATGTCTGAGACTTGTGCTGCACATCTATACATACAGACAAAACACCCACACAAAATAGATATAAATAAATCTTTAACAAGAAAGAGACTTGTCAGAGAGTAAGAATTAACTCATTGTAAAAGAGTAAGAATTATCTCACTACTGAGCTAAGAACTCTGAAGTTGAGGACCTAATGGCCTGTCTACTGACAGGCCTCTTGCACAGTATGTTCTAGCTACCTAGAGCTCCCCCTGTTCCCTGCCGCCATTCTTACCTCCATATTTCACATTCACACCCGCCCCCCCCCCCAGTCTCTCAGTCTCTGCAGGGGCCTAGACTCTGTAGCACTCTCTAATCTCCCTCCCCTGTCAGCCTTCATAACTAAACTTCTGTGCTCATCATGCCTTGTACCTTCCCTTTGCCAGTGACCACCTTCTCCCTTTCATGCCCCAATACTTGCTACCACCCTTATCCATGATCTTGACCTAGAGCATAGACCTCAGAGGTCAGAAATCATGTCTGAATAATAATCTTCCACCCAGAGCTGCACTCGGGATTCAAGAAACCATTGAAATGAATTAAACTCATCATACCTCATGGTGTTGGTCAATCCCAACACTTCTCTCAAAGCTGCTCAGGACTTTCTGGTGACATGGTTTTTCTTAGGCAACCCAAGACTGACTGATGACAGTGATTGACAGAATAGAAAAGCATGGCCAGAAGAAATGCATCTGAGAGGACTAAATTAAACACAATTAAGGGAGAAGCAGTTTTAGTAATCTGGAGGAGGAAGGAAGGTGGGAACGTGGACCTGGATGGCCCATGTGTGGGTAATTGAGGAAGCAGATGATGGTGACTGGGTGAAGTATTGAGCTTGTTTTTCTGTCATCTCTACTCAGGTTTGCGTTGGAAATGTGTTTGTGAGGAAAAGATTTTAAGATGAAAGAGAAGCAAGCAGAGCTGATTTGCAGAGCACCAGGCTGTCAGGCAGTGGTATAGGAGAAGGGCTCCAGGATGGGTCCCTCTTGCCTTGGTCCCCTGACTCCCTGGGGCAGCACTCCTGTCTTCCAAGCACTCTGACTGCATTGATAGATGCAGACTCCCGCATTTGGTATTGTTACCTCAGGTACTGCCTCAGGCTGCCTCATGTCCTTGAACATGACCAAATGGGAACCAGAGCCCATGGGATGGAGACTTTCCCTCAGTTAATCCAGCTGCTCACCACTCCCTACAATAAGGCAAAGAAAATCTCTTTGATGTCCCTTGAGTCACACCAAGCAGGGCCTCAGCCTCTCTTTGTGTGAGAGAGTCTACTTTCGGATCATGGAGCCAGCTTGATAGAAATTTCTCTACTCTAGGGGCTGGCTCAGAGGTTAAGAGCACTACTGGCTGATCTTCTAGAGGTCCTGAGTTCAATTCCCAGCAACCACATGGTGGCTCAAAACCATCTATAATGAGACCGGGTGCCCTCTTCTGACATGCAGGCATACATGAGGAATAACAAAGTATACATAATAAATAAATAAATCTTTAAAAAGAAGAAAGAAAGAAAGAAAGAAAGAAAGAAAGAAAGAAAGAGAAGAAAGGAAAGGGAGAGAGAGAAAGAAAGAAAGAGAGAGAGAGAGAGAGAAAGAAAGAAAGAAAGAAAGAAAGAAAGAAAGAAAGAAAGAAAGAAAGAAAGAAAGAAATTTACTCTAGACACAGTCCTGGGATAGTGTAGACCAGTTTAGACTAACAGTTACCCATAATAGCTACATTCTAAATGACCCCTTCGGGAGTCCTCCTCTTTTTTTGGTGACACTCAAATGAGTCACAGCGAAAGATATAAAATAATATACACTTTGTGCATTCAGGTGTCAACACAAAACAGCTCTCACCTGAAAGAGAAAAAGAGACAGTTTATTCTGTGTCCAGTATGAGTGACCATGTGGTAGCAACAGGGATTCAGGCTGTCCTAACAACACGTGTCTAGTGGAAACTTATTTGAACCTATTATCCTAGAACAAAAGACAGTCATAAACCAAGGCATCTACGAAATATAATGGTGGGTACATCAAATGAGCAGGTTATAGCAAAGCAGAGAAAACTCTGCTGTAGGGTTTTGATGTTATTGCAAAGTATTGTTAATTTTTTAGTTGGTAGAAGTTGGTGGTCTGTTAATAAATTCCAAAAGCTTTACTCAGCTGACTGTCAAAAGGATGCTGGGTCAGACACAGAGCTGAGCAATGGCTGCATACTGAGCGGACTAAGACAGCTCAAGACAATCTGGCTCTGGATCTACAGCATTTCAACTATTCATAATCAAGGAAGTTCTAACCAATCAATTTTGTGCAATCTTCAGTATAGATGTGCCCCTCCTCCCCAGGAACATCACACAAAATCCACAAAACACTGTATTGATTGAACACTCAAACACTCAGGTCTTAACAGAACATTTCTAACACCACACCTATTTGGCTCAACCAGTTAATGGATAGCCAAGCCTGAGACTCCCCTAGGGAAGAACAAAAGTCTCTCTCTTGCCCTCCCCCCACTGTGTGTGTGTGTGTGTGTGTGTGTGTGTGTGTGTGTGTGTGTGTGTGTGTGTATAGCATGTATCTTACCTACCTCACGTTAAAAAGAGGCCATTTGTAATGTAGATGAGGTCAGTGCCTCTCTCCCAATGTTGACAGACAAGAGGAAGATTCCAGGGAGAAATGCCACAGCGAAGGATGAATATAAATGATGTTTTTCCACTCTGTGGAAAAATGCCTTTTGTAGGAAAATCTCAAAGCACTCCAGGAAGCAAGGCTTTGACAGACACTTTCAGCCAGGGTCAATGTGAATGGTCAGAGCTTCTGAAGTCACTTGTGATGAGAAAGAATAACCATCCAAGACTTTTAAAATGCAATCTTGCCTTCTGGGTAGTAAACAAACGTGTGCAGATGGATAATGACATCTGTGGATTCTGGCTCCGTTTCCCGGAGAGAAAAAAATGTAAATAAATATGTAAAAAACTGTCATATGTGGATAACACCCACAGTTCAGGCAGCGGCTGTCATCCTGCATGGCGTTCATAAGCAATGGGTCTTGTCACTGGGGTCCTCATGACTGTGTGACTCTGAGAATAGAAACCACATCTCCAGTGCCTGGGGGAAGACAATCAGATGATGTTATGAGATGGTTAGAGATGAGGATCAGGAGGTGGTCATTTTGTTGCCCCCATTGGATGCTTCCTTGTAAATGTCTAATAGCTGAAGGATTCATCTAGGTCTGCAGATGCCACGCCCTTAACTGGGAAAGCAGGGGGTGGTATAGGAAGGGAGTGGGGGGGAGGTCACAGCATCATTGACTGGTACACTCATTGACTGGTTCACTGGGCAATTTTTTTTCTCGTTCATCCATGTGCTGTGTAAATAACTGAATTTGGGCTCTAGCCACTGAAATGCTTAGAGAGCAGATGTTAGCGACTTTGAAACTGTTCCCAGGATTCTGGTATTGATCAGGCTTGGAGGATAAAATACAATACTCTAAGAACATTCCTTCTATAAGAAGCAAAACCAAGGGTCAGAGAGGTGGCTAAATGGGTAGGAGCACTTGCTGTGCAAGTGTGAGGATAAGAGTTCAAACCTCAGGCAATGCAGAGCTAGCTGGGTGTGGCCACACCTGCACCTGTAACCCCAGCAATGCGGGGGGCAGACGAAGGAGAATCACCAGTTTGCTGGCTGCCAGCCTAGCTCCAGATTAAGTGGGAGACCCTGTCTCTGCCTTATTAGGCAGAGAATGATAGTGCAAGATACCTACTGTTCTCCTCTGGGCTCCACATGTATTCACAGTCATTCCCTCAACAATCCCCCAGAGACAGAGAAAGAGAGACGGAGACAGAGAGTAGAGAGATAGAGACAGAGAGACAGAGACAGAAAGAGAGAGCTAGTAGAAACAGCTCGCCCTTATAAACACTTGTCTGTATTCTGAAAACCAGTGCTGAGAGCTTGCAAAAGAATCCAAGTTCATGGGTGTCTAGGAAACAAACTCCTTCCAATGCAGGGAAAAAAAAAAGGTTTCCAAATGCTCTGCTTAGATGTTATTAATTTCAGAACAGATATTATATAATTATCAGTTCATGAATAAGGTGGGAGGCAGTTGTGACCAAAGCTATCTTGCTGTTACACCAGTGAAGCATCCAGGCTTATATTGTCTTATGCTTCAAAATTGTCTACTCTTGTCAAATTAAAATGTGAAGCAAAGTATACCTCATTAACTTGCTAATTGTTCTTGACTTAAAGATAGCATTTGATTGCATCTAAAATAGTCTTTCTAAAGCCAGGCATGATGATACATGCCTGTAACCCCAGTATGTGGCAGGCAGATGCAGAAGGATCAGGAATTCAAGGTAATCCTTGGCTATCTAAAGAGTTTGAGGCCAGTCTGGGCTACATGAGGCCATGGTTTAAAAATCCCAAATCAATCAAATAAATAAATAATCCAAAATAAATCAAGATCATCTTTACAAAAGCAGTAGCTTATAAACTTTTAAAATCACACATCATTAAGTATTTGTGGGGTGTGTGTGTGTGTGTGTGTGTGTGTGTGTGTGTGTGTGTGTGTGTGTGTGTTGTGACTGTAGTATATGTATCTATGTACACATAAGTGTGTGAGCCTGGGCACACAGGCAGAGGCCAGAGGAGAATGCTGGGTGTCCTGTTCTGTCACTCTCCACATTACTCCTTTGAGACAAGACCCTTCACCGAATCCTGAGTGAGCCTGGTGGCCAGCAACCCGGGACCCTCCTGTCTTTGCCCACCACCACACTGGGTTCCAGTCAAGCACATGCATGCCTGACTTTTTAGGTAGGTACTGAGACCCCAACCCAGGTCCTCGTGTTTGCACACCAAGTGCTCTGACCCACTGAGCCATCTCTCCAGCCCCAGTTGTTTATTTTAAAACTTGATTTTAGATGGCTGACCCATTTAATCTATCCTAAAAGATAATTAGACCTACTTAAAAGAATTAGATGGCCTCAGGCATTACCATATCAGTCTGCACTTTCTGTTGCAGGCACAAATCACACGAGGTTTTTGAACGAAGCTTGCTGGCTACATCTCCATCTCCTTTGGAAGCCAGCTGCCCTTCTTACGGAGCAGCTACACAGGAGCAAGGACTAACTTGGTTGGTTGGTTCACATGCAATGTGTTCTGTCATACATCAAGAAGAAAGGCTGGCAGACTGTTGTCATAGAATCAACTCAAAACCAGGATGTGTAACCGGATCGGGGAAAGACCTGCTGGCTGGCTGGCTGTGAAGGGAGGGTCGCACAAGCATACATGGGGTAAACAGGGGGTCTGACAGCTGACAAGGTGATTAGGCTAGGTGATCGGAGTTGGTCAACTAGTGGTATCAAAGAACACAATAAAGTATGGACGGATTTTTCCCCCAAAATGTCACTAATGTGACAGAGGGGTATATGGGCTGGCTGCCTCTGACCTTATGGATCCTTTTACCTTAGCATCTGGCCCACCTAAGTCAGAGCTGATCTGTGCTGAGAACACCAACTGTCACTAAATATGCAGTTTGAATTCTTGCATTTCTTCATCTTTTCTTTTTGCCTATGTATGTGCACATGTACACGTGCACATGTGTGCATACATGTGGATATCCAAGGCTGCACCTGGAGTCTGGCATTGTGTCTACTAGTCTCGCTAGCCAGCCTGCATCAAGGATTCCATCTCTTCTTATGCAGTGGGATTACAGCCGAGTGCCCCAGCACCGTCCCTACCCCCAACCCCCAAGTCAGGGTTTCTCCGTGCAGACCAGGCTGGCCTCAGACTAACAGAGCTCCACCTGCCCCTGCCACCTGAGTGCCGGGATTAAAGGTGTGCACCACCACCTGGCTTTTATGTGGCTCTGGGTCTCTGAATTCAGGTCCTCACACTTGCAGAGCAAGCATTTTACTCACTGAGAAATCTCCCCAGCCAGATGTGAGCTTTAATAGGCCATGCACATCAATTTGAGCAACACAGTCATAGAATGTTGCAAAGATTTCCAAACATCTATCTTCAGAAACGCTCCCTCAGGGGGCTGAAGTCTTTTGAAAACAAAATGGGCTCTCTCTCATCACTTAAACATCACCTTTATCTTGAAGGGACAGATAAAGACTTCTTGTTTTTGTGAAACTTTCTCCAAGTAGCATCCTAATGACAGCTACTTGTCATCACAGACTAGATGAGAAAATGTTGAACACTCTGAAAAAAAAAATAAGAGTAACTCATGTCCAAGCTTGACAACTCTCATTAGGGTTTTGTCACTGAGGATCTGTGACCTCTTTGTGTGCCATCTCAAGGTCATTCCTTAACCCATTATACAACTGCAAAAAAAAAATCTCTGAAGGGCCTGGTTTTGTCCCAAGTTTAACCTTGTTAGTGGGATTAGACAGGCTTTCTTGTGGTCTATATACTGTGTAGTGGTCACTGATAACCAATGTCCTTCCTTGGGGAAGCCTCATTCTTCCCTATCTTACTAATACCACAGCTGGTCATGTGATTCGTTGTTGTTAAAATAAAGTGAATTGCAGATGTGTTTGTCACGGACCAAAGGCTTTAAGGAGCCAGAAGCTTGGGTCCTGGATAAAGACGGCATGGACTAGTAGAACTCAAATACTGTATGAGGTATACTTACAATCAATATTTGGTATATTCTCACTCCACAAGTTTCTTCAGTGTTCATCTGCAATTCAGATTTACCTTAGTAGTCTATATTTTGATTAGCAAACAACCCTCATAAACACTGATACTTGGGAGCCATTTGCTTTCATTGCATATGGAATCTCGCTTGCTTGGTACCCCAACTGACCACGGCCCAAGGAAGGGCATGCATTTAGCAGATCTTTTTTTTTTTTTTTTTTTTAAAAAATAAAATAAAGATGCTCTGGTTCTTCCTGCAACTGAGAACTGCCTCTGGAGTTCACTATCCTAAGGTGTGGTCTATAGGCCAATGTGTTCTGGAACTAGCAATCCCATTAAAAACGTAGAGTTCTTAGACTAACCAAGAAATACTGATTTCAAAACTGATGGTGGTTTGAGAGTCTGCTCTTTAGCCAGTGACTATGGAACAAATTGAAGTTCTAGCTGGGCACAGTGGTCCAGCACTGGGAAGGCTGAGGCAAGAGGGTCATGAGTTCCAGGCCAGCTTAGGCTGTATAAGGAGATCCTAATAAACATGAAAAAAAAAAAAACAATGAAATTCTACTGCCCTACATTAGCAGTATGACTTTTTAAAAGGCTACCTGAGTAGTAGACCTGAGCACTCACCTAGCTTTGCTTTTAGTGAGTATTGTATGCCTTTCAATGAATCAGTTCTGTTTGCCTTTCTGGACCATGCCACTTTCTTTAAAAAGGAACAGATGGCTTCAGATCCTCTCAAATCCCACTTCTAGCTCTGAGCATAGTCAAGAGTCAGAAAGCTTAGGGCTTTCCAATGTTCACCAAGCAAATGAGTGAGGCAGGGTACGTGTAAGACCCTAGGTCAGTGAGGGTCAGGGTAGTAAGCTGAGGACCACACTCCCAAACGTTCCCCAAGTATCAAAGCTCTCAGAGCTCAGCCTCCTCCTCCACTAGAGCAGCTGCAGAGCCTCTCTGAGTGCACTGACTTCGCCATGAAACTCAGCAGCATCCCAACCATCCCCACCTTTCATACAGGTCTTACCAGAAAAGTTTTTTAAGGACTTCTCATTTGGTTTCAAAAATACTGGACAAGCGTGAGTCAGCTCCTGAAGGTGGCACTTCTGTCTACCAGAGCATCCTGCAGGCATTGGTACCGTCAAGGCAATGGACCTTTGATTTGAAAGAATCTAGGAACCAGAGGGTTACTACAGAGCAAGGCCTATTTTGATGATGGAGGCCTGTAGAGGCCACTGAAAACGCCACAGAGAAACTCAAGCACCCTGAGTCTAGACTGAAGGAAGAAGGGCAAAGGGAGAGCCGTCCTGAGAGCCACCCTAGGCCAGTCTGTGGTTGGAGCATAACAACATTGAGGACTGAAGGTCACTGTCCTGAGATGTGAGTCTTGAAATAGTAGCAGGTATCAGGATAAAAAGGTTAACTTCCAAAATAAATCAATAAACCATCAGTCTTCAAAAAAAGAAAAGAAAAGAAAAGAAAAGAAAAGAAAAGAAAAAAGAAAACCCAAAAAGCTTACTTCTAAAATAATTTAGTATTGTCTTTGCTACAGGACTTTTCTGGGCCTTTAGTAGTGAATGAATGCTGTGACTATCTAAGAGAAGGTTGCAGTATGCAGTAGCAAATTTATTATAACATTAGAATAGTGTCTCATGGTCAACGGGGATCTGGAGAGATGGTTCACTGGTTAAGAGCACTTGTTGCTCTTACAGTGGACTCAGGTTCAGTTCTCAGCTCCCACATGGCTGCTCACAGCCATCTGTACCTCCAGTTCCAGGGGATCCGACACCCACTTCTGTCTCTGAGGGCGCTAGGCATGCACATGGTGCACATACATGCATGCAGGTAAAACACTCATATATATATAAATAAAATAAATAAATCTAAAAAAGAAAGAAAGAAAACCTAGTGTTTAATGGGATACATTTGGAGGGATATAAATTTGTTTTTTCAGAGCAAAACCAAAAATACTGAGTGTTGAAAACAACTAAAACATTTTTTTTTTAAAACTTTTGAGGCTTAGTCTCACTGTGTATCCCTGGTCAACCCAGAATTCACTACATATCCAAGGCTGACCTCAGACTCAGAGATCTGCCTGCCTCTGCCTCCAGAGTGCTGGGATTAAAGCATATTTCACCACATCCATCAGTTTCTCTGAGGGCATCCTGAATGTAGTCTGAGAGAGTCTAGATTATAAACCCTTTCAGAATGGTACAAACGGTGTATCAGTACGAATGTCAAGAGCTGATGACTTTGGCGCTACACTATGGAGGAACACTTTATTAAGCATTTTTATCCCGGATTTTAAGTATTAAAGTAATTTTGAGCTAACACTATTTATGTTTCCAGCATTTTGAAAAGCATTTTAAAAGCCTGACAGCACTAGTCAATTTTCCCTATGTTGCCTAAGGGCTGAAAGAGCTCCGTCGGCAGGTGCAGAGCTTGCTGTTGGTGAAATAGGTGATCTGCCAGGGCCCCCGCCTTTGGGCTCACAGGCAGCAAGGGAGGCAGATATAAACATCGTTTTCCTGTAACATGACAAGTACAGGCTAACGCTGTACCAGAGTAAGGGACCAAAAAGGGTGTGTGTGTGTGTGTGTGTGTGTGTGTGTGTGTGTGTGTGTGTAGAGAGAGAGAGAGAGAGTGAGCATGGAGAGTGTTAGGGAGGACTTAGATGTATACTGAGATTAATCTAGAAGATGAACAGGAATAAACTAGGTAACTTGGGGAAAGGCATTCTAAGCAGAAGAAAAGCATCAATAACTTGGAGCTTTGGAGCAAGCTGTTGGTGTGACACATTGTAAGTTAGTCATCCATTCAACATGTGTGTCCTAAGCAGAGAGGGCATCGGGCACTGAGACAGGAAACACGAGAGTCCTAAGTCGACACAACTGTCCAGGGAGGCATGGGTGACAGACAACATCCTGAGGGGACATAAGTCACGCTAAGTCGGGCACAGTACAAACAAAAGCATAAGTTCGTGTCCTAACATTTGAGTTATGGGAGGAGTCATCCGTTTTCTCAGAACATTGGATTTC
The DNA here is from genome assembly GCF_949786415.1 of Peromyscus eremicus. Classification (NCBI taxonomy): domain Eukaryota; kingdom Metazoa; phylum Chordata; class Mammalia; order Rodentia; family Cricetidae; genus Peromyscus; species Peromyscus eremicus. The sequence goes on along the minus strand of NC_081416.1, from coordinate 69,006,076 downwards.
AATCAGTTACACTAGAGGCAATGATAATAACTTTTAAAAGCCTACAGCATGTGTTTGATTATGGGGGAAAAAGCTCTTGGAGCTGGAGGAATGTATAAACTTTATGTAACCCAGATGTGCCTGGTCTCTCTAGGCCTCGGGGGTCACTCTCCTCTCCCAGCTAAATTAGTCCCTGCCTGTGTGTGGCTTCTAGAGACCCAGGCCAGGGCCAGGCCTCCCTCCTAAGGCCTGGGAGGCCGGATTGCCTTGGCTGAGCTCCGAGCCCCCATGATCCCCTTGTTACTGTCAGCTTCTTTTTCTGTATATCAAGTTCTCAGTTCCGCTTCAGTCATCTCTGCCCTTTGCAGGGTATTACCAGCACATTTTCCTACTGAGCATCAAAAAGGGTCCAAACGTTTACTTCTTTAGAGAAAATGTGCAGTATTTGAGTCCTGAGGAAAAAATTACCACCACCGCAGTAAATCCTTTCTTACTGGTACAATATTATACAATAAATGACACAACTGTAAGATTCTCAGAACCTAACTTATATTTGTAAAGGGTTAATAAAATTAATTATAAAACAGCCTGAAAGAAAAAAATAGGAAAATAAGGAACACTTCAAAGAATAAATGTGGAATTGTTTCTTCTTACATTCATTTAGAGACACAGAAACAGATGTATTTTTAAAATTGGAATCACATTACTTTTAAAATATTTGATATCATTTAACATATTACAGGGTGCAATTTAGATTTTTTAAAAAAATATTCTTGGAAAATGAGTTAGTGGATGTATAAGGTTTATCATGCACTCAAAGTAAGTTTAATCGTTTTATATCAGATACTTAAGTTTTATTCAAACTTTATATTATTATTGCGTATGTGCCTGTGTGTTCATGCCACAGGACATGTGATGGGCAGTGGGGAGCCTTCCGGAGTCAGCTTTCTCCTTCTAACATGGCTTCCAGGGATGAGATGGAACTCGGGTCATCAGGCTTGGTTGGCCGGCAGAAGCTTTTACCTGAACTTGCCAGCCCTTGTAATGTAATAAACAACAAATTATTGCAACAACAGTAACTGGATGTAAAATATAAAGTAGTTTTTTTTAAAAAAAAAGACATGCTTTAAAGCAAATGTCTGCGAAACATATATCAAAATGCTAATTCATAGAAAATGTTTTGTTTAACTTGAAAACAATTTGCAGACGGCACCAGCTTGCTACAAGGACTCCCTAAAGATGGACTAACTGGGTTCTCAGAGCCTAGTGAAAAATTATAACCTTGCATAACCAAGTAACTGCAAAGACCAAAACATTAAACCAAAAAAACACGTAATACCTCAGGGCTGGAGAGATGTCCTAGCAATTAGGAGCACTTTTTCCTCTTGCAGAGGACCCCCCCTGTTCAGTACTTAGCACCCACATCGGGCAATTCCTAACTGCTTGTTAACGCCTGTTCTTTGAGATCTGATGCCCTCTTCTGCCTTCTGCGGGCACTGCATGCACACAATGTGCATCTGTATGTCCAGGCAAAAAACACACGCATAAATTTTTTTTTTCAAAAAACTTAATACCTTTTATCTCAAATATTTTATGGGGAATGTGGCAGAGTTTGTCTGATATTAGGTGCAGAGTCGGAAATGTAACTCAGAGTGCTTGCTTAGCCTACACGAAGGCCTGGGTTCCATCCCCGGGCTGGAATAAACGTCAGCATTTGGGAGCCGGAGGCAGGAGAATACGAAGTTCAAGGTCACCCTCCTCCACACCGCGAGTTCAAGACCAGCTAGGGCTGCACGGGGCGCTGCCTAGAAAACTATTCAACAGGCTGATTCCTTTTCTCTCCTTGCTGTTCAGCGCACTGGAGCGGCTCCAGGGAGGACATGCAGGCTCTGATCTGAAGGTGCCAAGACCCACAGGTGGCCCCTGCGCGTGTGGAACCCGGAGAAGCCCTGCGAGCACGGACTCGCTGGGAGGCCTGACGCCATCGGCTTTGATTACGCGCAGCCCTGCAGCAGCACGCCCCCTCCCTGACCAACCTGACTTTGATTCAAGTCCTAATAACTGTTTGCCAACAAAGACCAGTCGCGAGCGAGGGGGAGGAGCCCGGGCGTCGGATATCGCGAGAAGTGGCCGCCCGAGTGGTGTGACAGGCGCCGGCGCGCTGCAGCTCCTGAGCCGCCGCGGGGGAGGAGCTAAGCCGGCGGACCGGCTGGACCTTTGGGGGGGTAGGTCTCGCGAGATTTGATCGCGTCACCTCGAGCCCTTCCTGTCAGCCGCCGGAAGTGCGAGCTGCTGAGCGTCCGAGTCTCTCGCTCTGCGGTTCTCCTGCGACTCTGGGCCCGCGTTCCTGTCGCCGACTCCTGGGCTCGCGCGTCTGGTCGTCTCCCCCGGAGCGGAAATGATGGGGGACCCCAAGGAAGCAGGAGTCGAGGCTTCGCCTCCCCGGGCGGCCGCCCGAGGAGGGCTCAGCCTCCTGCCACAGGCGGAGTCCGAGGAACCTGCACAGGTGAGGCTTCGGCGGGGCGCGACCTGCCGGGACTCCCGGGTTTGCGGGCCCGCCGGGCCTGCAAGGGAAATCTGGAAGCTTCTGGAGCTTTCTTCCACGCCTCCTTGACACCTCTAGTACAGAGGGAGTCACGGGTGTGATTGTCGTCGGGTATGCAAGTGTTTGCTTGCAAGGCATGCAATGCAAAACACACCTGGTTGCCCACTCGGGAGTAATCGATGGGTAGAATTGGTTACCGAATGGGCCACAGCCCTCCGAAGGCGGCGGAAAGAGGACAGTACCAGGGAGGGCCTCACCGAAATCTTAACTGAGCTGATTCTTAAAAGGAGCAAAGTGTTTGTCAAGCCTAAAGGGGCTCTAGAAGTAGATTAGAATAGTGAGTCCAGACTCTGAGCATGCTCAGGAGTGTGCGGTGAACGCTATGGAGCCGATTTAAAATAATGTTATCATGAGCTTACAAATCAATCGCTGTGCGTTTTTTAAAATAAACACGACCCAGTATCTTACTACAGATGACTTTGTAATTGATGTCTGCTAAATTAAAATATTCTACTAAAACCATATACAGGTCTTGCTTGTTTTGCATGCAGTTAACAGGACACAATTGAGCGCACTTGGTTTCTGATGCTTCGTTTTATATGACTCAACATACTTGGTAGTCACGGCTGGTGTGGAACTGGTCATGCAAACCAGTGAGGCTGGCTTTAGACCTTGCAGTGACCTTTCTGGGTCTGCCTCCAAGCATACGTGTGCAACTACTATGCCTGGTATTTTAAAAAGCAGTTTGGTTGGCCTTTATCCACATCTTAATTGATCCTTTTCTTAAGTTTAATGGAGAACAGATAGGTAAGCATAATTTAAGCTTGATTAAGTGTTACAGCTGACAGGCAGCCTAGGCTCCTTGGGAAGCCCGATTTGGTGGCTTCTTGCTTTATCTTTATGAAGGTGAGATTGTCATTCCTAGCAGTATTCATTAAAGCCTCATTCCATATGTTAATTAGGGATCAGCTTTATTTCTTGGAGGCAATGAAGTGAAAAGCCGAGCCGTGGTGAAATATTCTTCTGCCCCTCCTCGAACAGCGTTTGCACGTCTCGAAGAAAAAACAGACTTGAAACTCCCACCTGCCAACTGGTTACGAGAGAGTGCCAAACTAGGGCCAGCAGGAACTACCATTCTTGGCAATAGTAAGAAAAGCAAGCCATTTTCGAGGTAAATTTTATTCGTTGTCATTTCTTTCCCTCTCTTTCAACCCCCACTTAAAGCTGCTTTCCAGTTCAATTTGAGATGCACAGTAACTCGCTCAGATATTTTTAATAAAAAAATTATAGCTGTCATTCAAATCCATGTTACAATAAGAAAATATCAGTTATATGCATTCTTCAAGTCTGCATTATGTTGTTTTAGCAAACATGAATGTTGACTGCTAATAAGCTGTTTTAGCCCTTTGTATATGCTTTGAATATATGCAAATAGGGTGGTATGTGAGAAGCAAGACCTAAGCCACTACTTTTGCCTTTTGGAGTTTTTATTAAATGGTGATGTAGTGTTTGAAAAAGCCTGAGGTTACGTGCTGGGTAACCTACACCCTTGACCCACAGTGGAAATTCTACTGATGGTATTTAAAGTTGAGAGTATCCTTTGGTCTTAGCTAGTGTCCATATTCTTGTAGACCATTTACTGTGTGTTTCTTTTCTTCCCTTGAATGATGGGATTTAAAATTTTTCATATAACTTACATAGCAAGAACCACAAACATACCCTATGAGCTACTAGTTTAGAAATTATCCTGATTCCTCAAAGGGTAAAAGCCATGTTCACAGGTTGTTTATTTGTAGCATTTTTGATACTATGAAAAGCAGATGAAAATCATACAAACATGTGCAGTATGCAGTCCTAGGTAAGTGTCCGGACTCTGTCACTTACTAATGGGAAAATAGTGACATCAGCTGCTTTTTAAGCATGTAGATTACATAGATGAACCTCATGTAGTGACTTGGAATGAGTTGGGTACTCACCAGTTTTTCATTTTCTCTTTATGAGTGATTTGATTTCAGGTACAGTTTTTCCTTTTATTGGTATTATATACTCCTAGAAGCACAAAATCATAATATATATTTTTTTACTTTGTTTTTCTTCTCCACATGTAAAAAGAATAAAGTCTTGAACTATTTTACATTGGAAAGGTTTGGGGTTTATGATAATACTAATTGCTTTTCACAGTTCTTACTTTCTGTTTGATGAAGTCAGAGATGTGTTTATAAGGTGTGCCTTATTTTATGTACACCTAAAAAGGAAGTACTAGGCTGCTGGATGGCAGTATGCACTTTGATTCCCAAGTGTGAGATGTAGCTGTGCATATTCTAGAAGCAGTGCAACTTGATACTCTGTTCAGCTTTCAGCCTATGGCCTCTTCCTTCCATAGTTTTGGCATGGCGTATGACTTCATTGACTCGGTGGGAAATGATGTGGATGTCGTCTCTGACTCAGAAGTGAGTGTTATTATTCAGTGTAACTTGGGGATATGCAGTGCTAGGTGGCCTGGGGTGGGGGTGTTAAATCATGTTTTGTTTTACAGTCTTGCTATCAGCAGTTCAATAAGGCAAAGTTAACTGATTATTAATGCCTATGTTTGTTTTTAAAATACTAACTTTTTTGTCTGCTTCCTTTAAAGAAGACAAAAATTCCAAAAACAGTGGCAATGATAAAAATATGAATACTGTTGGTTGTATTTTAATAGTAATAATTGAAACATACCGTATCTGAAGTTATTCTTCATATACTACCAATAGAGAATTGAAAGTGATATTCTAATAGCTATTGATCCTAACTAGTAGCTCTTTTTCTGTTGGTCAATACAACAGTATGACCACATGCCTCCACTCATTCCTATAAAAAGGAATCCTGTTGTAAAAGTAAGTGTTGGGTTGTCATTTACACTGACAGTGTAACTCAAGGGTTTATAAAGAACTGTCTCCACATGATTGTAATTCTTGCGTAGTCTAGTTTGTGTAACCTTGAGGAAATAAGGCTTATTATGTTTTAAATTGAATGAAGTTAAAATCCAAAATATTCTGGATCATAGTAAAAGGGCCTTTCTAAACTTCTTTTTAAGAACATAAAAAAGCTCCTGAAGATTCCCTACAGCAAGTCCCACGTAAGCATGGCTGTCCACCGCATTGGAAGGACGCTCTTATTAGATGAGCTGGATATTCAAGAACTCTTTATGAGGTCATCTCAGGTAATTAATTTATGCAAAAATTATTTAGAATTATAGCTCAGGAGCACTGAAAGTATGACTTTCTTGTAAAGAAATGCCAAGGTAGGGCTAAGAGCACTTACTGAGTCAAATTCCCAGAATTTGTATGAAAAACTGAGCATAATTATGCAGTTGTGAAACCCCATTACTGTGGGAAACTGGAGATGGGATTGCTGGGGCTAGCTGGGCGGTGACGGGGTGGGGAATGACAAAAATCAAGCTTGGCGTACAGTGAAGAATAAGACAGGACACCTGACAACCTCATTTGACCTCTGTACCAGACCTGCATGCATGTGCATCAAACACATTCATATGCATATGTACATACTCATGCATATCCAGTTTTTTAAAATGCCAAATTAGAATTGTAGCTGAGACTACTTAAGCAATAAAGAAAAGAAGGGTTTCATTAAAGATTTAAAAACAGCGACAGGTGGTGGTGGTGCACACCTTTAATCCCTGCACTCAGGAGGCAGAGGCAGGCGGATCTCTGTGAGTTTGAGGCCAACCTGAGCTACAGATTGAGTTTCAGGACAGCCAGAGCTACACAGTGAAACCCTATCTTGAAGGGGGGAAAAAAAAAAGATTTAAAAACAGCAAAAAGCTTTAATAAAGAAAAAACAGTTGGATGTGATGGCCCACGCCTTTAATCCCAGGGCTGAGGAGGCAAAGGCAGGTGGGGATCTCTGAGTTCAAGGCCAGCCTGGTCTATGTAGAGTTCCAAGACAGCTGGGGCTAGTTAGAGAGACCCTGTCTTTAAAAAGGAAGGGAGAGAAGGAAAGAAAAGAATAGAGAACAGAGAAGAAAATTTTTAAGAAAATTATTACTTTTAGATGCCTGTACACATCTGTGGACCACATGCATGCCTGTACCCAAGGAGGCCAGGAGAAAGGTGTCTGATCCTTTGTAACTAGAGTTACAGATGTTTGTGAGCCACCATGTAGGTGCTAGGAATCCAACCTAGAGCCTCTGGAAAATTAGTCTGTGCTCTTAACCATTGAGCCATCTCTCCAGCCCCCTCTTTTATTGATTTGTAAAATCAGGGAAAAAAAAAAAAAAAAAAAAAGGAAAAAGATGATGTCAATTAAAAAAAGTTGTTAAATCTGTGAAATTAGAGAAGCTAATTGAATTTTTTAAAAATCTTTTAAAGTCTATTATAGGCATACTCTGGAAACATGGCTGTCAAAAATGTAAACAATGTTAAAGAGCTATTCCTTTAAATATAACCAATTATATTAACCGATTTCTAGCTTCTCAAGCTGTTGGTAACAGATGTTTCCCCCCAGGTGTTGGGGAAAGTTTTTGCTGCTCAAGGCCTACTTCCATGTTTGCACTTACTTTCATGAACTGGTGACAAGTAGTTGATGGTTCTGCCAGTTTATACTACCTTTTAAAGAATATTCTTACACAGTGTTGTTTTGTTTGAACTTAGGGTTTCACGCATGCTAGACGAGTGTTTGCTACAAACACCTCCCTCCCTAAAATAGGGTCTTGCTGATTGCCCTGGCTGGCTCCAACTCACTTTGTAGTTCATACATGTCTTAAACTTGCAGTTCACCTGCTTCAGCCTCCCAAGTAGCTGGGATGACAGACCTGACCCCAGTCCTAGCTTCTCCAGTGCTTTGATAAAGAAAAATAAGTTACAGGTGATAAAATTGACACTAAAGGTAGTTTTCCCTTGGAAAAGAACACGGTGGCGGTGTGTGTGTGTGTGTGTGTGTGTGTGTGTGTGTGTGTGTGTGTGTGTAGAGTGAGAGACAGCTTTTGCTCCTTAGTTGTTTGATTGTTGAGATATACATACATACTTGGAATAATGTATAAAAGTAGGGGCTGCTTCAGGCAGCTAAGAAGGTACTACAGGAAAGGATTTCCTTTCCAGGCCTGGTTTAGAAGAGAAAAATGTGAGCTTAGAAGAGATGTGAATTGAGTGTAGGAAGATTAAAGTGTTTTATAAGTGCATGTTTATGAAACAGTATTCAGAAATTAAACATTAAAGAATATCTCCTTATAAATGAGAGTATTGGATGAGTATTGGTCAGTGTTTTGTCACAGTGACGAAATACTCAAGTGACTCAACGTTAAGGAGATGAGGTTTATCTGTCTGTGGGTTCAGAAGTTCCACAGTACCACAGCACCATTGCTTTGATCCTGGTGTGAGAGTCTGCTTTCCTCGTGGTGGCCAAGAAGCAAAGAGAGAAGGAAGGGGCCAGGGTCTCAGTATCCCCTTTAAGGCCACACCTCCAGTGACATAACTTCCTTCTACTAAGCTCTCCCTCCCTCTTAAGAGGTCCCAGGAGCACCACTGTCTGTGTGCTGAGCCTTTAACACACTGTGTTCCACATCTATTATATGTGTGCATATTGTTCAGTAATGTCTCATGTTATTCAGACTGGTGATTGGACGTGGTTGAAAGAGTTTTATCAAAGACTGATTGACCAGAAGTGGCAGAGGAAGAAGAAAAGTAAAGAGCACTGGTATCAGAAGGCTATTCTTTCCAAGTTCTTGTACTACAGGTACTTGACCACTATTTATTTTTATCTTAAGAAAAAGTGAGATTCTGGCCTAAAATTTACTAAGTTCGAAGAGGGTAAAACTAGCAATTCAAGTTTTGCTTCTGTGGTTTTGTTAACATTTATCTTACTGTATTTCTTATAGGCAGGATGTATGTATGCTTGGTTATAGACTCTAGTTCACACAAATAGTTTGACTGTACCATAAATGTGATTACTTTTTTCCTCCATTTCTGATCTGACCAGCATTAATGGTGATGGAGCCGCCCAGCCTGTCCCATCTCCTGCAGAACAGCAAGAGTCATCTAGTTCTGATCAGACACATGATTCTGAAGGGGCTTCCTGGCCTGCTCCCTTTGAAATGCCTTCTTCTGTGTCTGAAGACCCCAGTGCTTCCAGTCAGGTTTGTCAGTCCTTGGAGGATGATTCTGTGAATGAACTCACTTAGGGAAACAGAACCTTACCGAAACAACAGGTGGTGAATAAGGGTGAGGAGGAGTATTTCATCAACTTCATCTCACAATTAGGAAAAAAGTGCTTTTAGTTTCCTATGATAGACTTTACAGGAGTTAACTTGAATGGTTAGATAAATTTTGTTTATTAAATAACCCAAAATATTTTAAAGTAGCCAGCTGATTTTTTTCTCTTAAAATTGAGTACTATTGAATATAACAGTAAAGTATATTTCTAACTCTAGATGTGTAATAATTACCTGTTGTGTTTAGACAATAGGTGTGCCTATAATTTAGGTTGATTGTTCAGCCTAAAATGAAATTCCTGACATAGGCCCCACATTAATATTATGTGAAGATTTTAGAAAGGAAGATAGAATAGACTGTTGTCTCATGTCCTTGATTTCTTATTTACTTACTCATTTTTGAGATTTTTATCTTATGTATATGAGTGTTTGCCTGCATATTTGAGCACCATGTGTATGCCTGGTACCCACAGAGACCACAAGAGGGTGTTGGATCCCCTGGAACTGGAGTTACTGACAGTTGTGAGCTGCCATGTTTGTCCTGGGAATTGAACCAGGGTCCTCTGGAAGAGCAGCCAGTGTTCTAAACCATTAAGCCATCTCTCCAGCCCTTAGTTATTTATTTTTAACTTAACCAAGTGTACCGCAGGATGAAATAACACTATAAAACAATTGTGGCATTTCTATTTTTAGGAAAATATACTAATAAGTCCAAAGAAATAAAAGTAGAACTTTTAACTTTAAACTCAAGTTTTTTCATCTTGCTGTGTATTTTCATGCTCTGAACATGATTCAACTAGATTGGTTCAGTCTTTACACATGATAGAGTTATAAAAAATTATCACACTTAGCTTGATTTTATAAAAAAAATTAACTAACTTGATTTTGGTTGTAGGGGTTTTAAAGTAGAGAAGACATTCCAAAATAGTACATAAATGAATTTGAGGGTTTTTTGTTCTTGTCTTTTTTTTCCCCCCCCAAAGAAAGTATAAAAGGAAGGAGGTACTTCATGTGCAAGTCACTTGGTGGTTACATCAAGGAGTAGGGGCATATCATTCTGTATTCATTACTTTGCATGTTTTATTACATGTGGTTATATATAACCAAAGGATTTTTTAAAACTCATTTTACAGTGGCTAAAACAATGGCTTGGTAGGTTATGTATACACACTACTGTCATGGATGATCTGAGTTCCTTTCCTAGCACCCACACTGGGCATCTCACAACTGCTTTAACTCCAGCTCCAGGGGAACCGTTGTCCTCCTCTGGCCTCAAGGGGTACTTGCACTCACATGTACATTCTCCAATAGATATACACATAATTCAATAGAATAAGTTAGTTTTGTGAAATTAGCAGACAATGACAGCATCACTATTCAAAGTTTAAAGTAGTGTTTCCTAGGGACAGCTGCCTAGTGGCTGAAAAACCGGACAATGCTGTGTTTACCCAACAGCTAGGTGTTTTCCTAACTGTGTTCCAGACTCTGGGAAACAAAAGCACTGGTTGTAGTGCCACAAACCCTGAATCCCAGCACTCAGGGCAGACAGGGCTACAAAGAGAGACCCTGTCTCAAAAAAAGAAAGAAAAAGTTTTAATATTAAATAAATGGGAGAACATTGGATTATTCAGAGAGGGAGGTAGATTTTTCTATTGTAGTACCATTTAAAACATTTGGGTTTTGATTAGTATTTTTGTTTTGTTTGTTTGTTTTTTTAGGACAGTGATGGGAATGATTTTCAATAGACATTAATTTTCAAAAGCAAGTGTATGGCAGGCAGCAGGTTTTCACACTAAAGAGAAAGTTTTTTCTGGGTACTGAGGGTTTAGGATTCTGTGCAGCTGACATAGGATATGCTCAACTGGAGACTGGTGTAAAGAGTGTTTTAACTATTGCTAGATATTTCAGTTCAGTAGAGATGTGCTAGGCTGCCAGAGAGTGATAATCAGATTTAACAAAAACCAAAAAATGAAAACTGAATTCTTAAAAGATCTTTAATCCATCTCATTTAAGATATGAATATAATTAGCTTGCAGTACCTGTGGGAAATGAGAGGTAAAGTGAGCCACACTCCATGAGTGATGAACCGTGCATTCTTTGTACTGGCGAATTCACACAGGTAGACTGGGCTGGGTGCTCTGGTGTGTGGGTGATACTCTGTAAGCGTAGGTCAATTTTAGAAGTGTGGGCAGCACAGTTACTCCTTATCTTGCACTTTCCACAGGGCAGGGAGCCTCTTGAGCCCTCATGCATAGTGGGGCATGTGGCCTCAGCACCCAAAGAGCAAAACCTTACTACTTTGTTCAATGACGGGGAGAACAGTCAGGTATGCTTTCCACGTGCCCACCTGAGACAACTAGTCCCCAGTCCACTTCATTGCTTGAAAACTAGTCTCAGTTGGAACTGATAGGGAATAACTCCACTTGGTCCTCATAATTGCTTTGTAAACATCTCTCTGCTTACAGCTCTTGGGAACTGACCTCTTCTCCTTTCCTGGTGTTTCTTTGGATCACGGGGGAAAACTGTGAATCTCTTGTTATTATAATCTTTTCTATTTTAAATTAAAGGGTCTTAAAAATGATTTCGTCCGGAATATTCTGTGGACTTTTGAAGATATCCATATGCTGGTTGGTTCTAACATGCCTATATTTGGTGGTGGCAGATACCCAGCAGTTAGCTTACGTCTCAGGTAAATCACCTTATGCCCCTGTGCTTTTCTTTAAACAAGTGTCCTTTAACGTGAATGTCCCATTCGCTCTCCTCTGACTGTTGGGTTGGCCACCTCTTTCTCGTTGTTTTTTTTTTTCCCACTTCCTCCTGCCAATGAAAATTGCCACATTACAAAAGGAAGCACTGTCAGCAGATGCTGACAGCCCCGTAAACAAGTGTTCATTCTGATACTGATTCAAAGTCCAGGCCAGACATCTGTGGAAATGGCCAAGTCTTATGTTTGAGTCTACAACTAGTCAAAATTCAAGAGTTTATTTAATTGCTTGAGGTAGTTAACCAGTTTCCTTTTAAGTAATTGTGAACATTTTCTTAATGCTCCATGCACATTAACCAGCATCAATTCTGACTCAGGTGTTATGTATGTGGTCAGTGTTTCCTTGGGATGTGTGAGGAGCATGGAGGGAGCTCACAATCATATCATCATACTGCTTTCTATTTGTACTGAGAACTTAGCAATGTGTGTTAGCAAGTCAAAATTTTTGGAAGGATTATAGACATAATATAGCTGTGTGTGTCTAGGTCTTTAGATCAGAAAGAATATGTATGGCATCTAGGGAGAGTAGAGTAAGATGTTTAAATGGGAAAACACATCTAAGATGATTCATTGTGGGGTGTTTTGATTAAGCCAGATAACATTAGAAATGTGTATTTTCAGGGATAACAACAAACCAATTAATGTGTTGACTGGAATTGACTATTGGTTGGACAACTTGATCTGCAATGTACCGGAGCTTGTGATGTGCTTCCATGTAAATGGGATTGTACAGGTAACATACAGAGTGACTACTATTCTAATCTCTCAAATGTAGATTGGTGCAGAGAGAACTTCAGCCCTGAATGCTAAGATGTGTCTTTGGCAAAGAAGATAGTTGTGAATAAACTGAAATTTCAATGTTTTCACAGTTAAGTTGGTAAGAGCAGAATTTTAGATGTTTCAGGAGTATCATTACAAGTAATTTTGGGGAAGGTCATAAATACCACTGAAGTGTCTAATGTTAATGTCAAGCACCTGTGATGATTAACTCAAAGTGAGTGTACAGTGGACATATTTCTTCGTTATGCGAACATCGGCTTGGTTTATACAAAGCTTTAGGAAAATGCCACAGTAATAATTGCATCTGGCGGATACTGTGCTTTCCATCATCATAGTCCAACCCAGTGTTCTATGTCAACATCACTTAAGGATTTTTAAACAGCTGTATATGTTTGGATGCCAGTGTTCTAGGATCTGTGAACCAACTTTCTTCTCAGGAAGCTTTGTACACAATTCTGATTTGCAGTGTTGGTTGAGAGCCACTGTTAGACCATGAACCTAAATTGACACCTGTAGTGAGGTGTTTGCAGCAGGTATAGGGGAGAAAGGGGGAGAGTATTAATGATGGGGGGTGGAGGAAGAGTAGAGGGACTCTCAGGTCTAGGACAATGGTACAGTCCACTGACATGGGACATTGATTTGTTTCAGAATGAGGAAATCATGAAAGTGTCTAATGAGTATGTTTAAGATGCAATCGCTAGGCATGCTGGGGCTGGAGAAAAAGCTGGCACTTTATCTGAGTAGGTGCTGATAGGTTTCTTTACCAAGGACTCTATTAAAGCCATGCATTGGAGTTCCCACACACAAGTGAAATTGAGGGGGATAGCTCAGTGTGAAGTGCTAGAGAGAGAGAGATAACCATATTGAGAAGTGTAGATGAGTGTAAGAGGATGAGACACAACCTTGTTGGATGTTAGCAATATCTAGTCTTATATATACATCAGAAAATATGCTAAGAGATGTTTAGGGCCCTTTGCACAGAACACAAACTGGAAAAATAGAGGTACTTTAAAGGTAGTAGTAGTTGGCTGGGTGTTAGTTCAGAATGTTGGGAGTACTTACCTAAGGTGTGAGGCTGTTAGCATTATCTCCAGTGGTGCAAGAAAACCCATATTGTATATAGCAATAGTAGTATCCATACAGCCTTTCCTCTTTATACCACTTCTACCCGCTATGCTCCATCCCTGCAAAGGAAAATTCTGCAGGTCCAGGGAAAACATCTGGAGTAATGCTCTACTCTTGACTCACTGACACTCGTGTCTGAAGAAGGAAAGAAATATGTGTTTCTCTTTGTTTGTTTGTTTTTTAAAGTTTGCTATGTGAAGTCCACCTTCATTTACCTTCCTACTTGCAAACATCGGGTGAAGTGTTCTGTCTGTGCTGTGGTAGAGGAGAGTTGAGACGGTGCCTCACCTGGGTCTATAGATCAGGGGTCACTCTTAGAGAATGACACTAGTAATCCCCCTTATGGGCAAGGGAAGACCCTCAGCTCCCTTTGCCAGTTGAAACAGGAAAAGATTTAAAAACACCAGTTTAAATTATATGCTGCATAGGTTTCTACCCAGGACTTACGTATTTGCTTTTAATAATAGCTACTCCGTCAGGTTTTTCTAAACTGCCTTTGATTTGTTTTACAGAAATATGAAATGATAAAGACAGAAGAAATCCCCAATTTGGAAAACTCTAATTTTTCTACTAAAGTCATAAAAGACATTGCACAAAATATTTTGTCATTTCTAAAATCTAATTGTACCAAAGAAGGGCATACCTACTGGCTCTTTAAAGGTAAGTTAATGCTTGCTTGAGTGGACAGTAGTGATTTGGGTGAGAGCTATAACATGAGGTGGATTGTTTCCCTTTTCAGCCAGTGGCAGTGATATTGTGAAGCTCTATGACCTCACGACTCTCTGTGAAGAAACTGAAGACAAGTACCAGAACCCGTTCACAATGCCAGTGGCCATCCTCTTATATAAGTGAGTGATTGAAGAACTGAGACACCAGCATAATGTGGCACTTGGGAAGCTGAGGGAGTTGGAGGCCCACCTGGGATGTGTAGCAGGACACTGTCTGAAAACAAAAGTTGAAGATAAGGAAGTAGTCCCACTATCCAAGCCAAAGCTTTTAAATACTTTTAAAGGTTTATAGAGTGCAAAACATACACATCTTAGTGTGGGGCTGGCTTGGGGTTGGAGTGTGTAGGACAAAGAAATACAGGCACATCATACAAATTATGTTCAGCATTGCTGAGAAAGCTCGGTGGTGGCAGGTGGTCAGGAGGCAGCATTGGATGCTTCTTTGTGTCAGTTATTCTGTTTGAAGGATACAAGATAAGCCTCCATTCAGTCCTGCAGGAGAGGCTAAGCAGGTAATGAAGCTGACATGCTTTTCTTTCAGGGTTGCTTGTAACATGATGATGAAGAAAAATCAAAACAAGAAACACTATGGGACTATTAGAACATTGCTGCTCAACTGTGTTAAGTTGCTGGACAAAAGCAGACATCCTCAAGTAAGGTTGACATACCTGATGAGTAAGCCAGTCTTGGCATTCTGATAGAGCATTGTTGGGGTGGAATTTAGTCAGATTCTTTCTCCATACTGTGTACCTCTAACTGCTTGTAGCTGAGCAATATGGATGTGCTTCACCTGAATTGAGGCATCTGCCAGTGGAAAGTGCACACTGAATTTTAAGAAAGAAAGTTGTGTGTTGAAGTTTTGATATGTAATTAAAAGTATTAAATTGTTTACTAGGTTTCATATCTTCAACATGACTGACTACTGGAAGATTTAAAACTCCATGTGGCTCCCGTTAACATTCCTTTTTGACAGCTCTGTTCAGTGACAAGCACTCATAATCCTATTAGAGTGTGCGTTTTTCTTTTGCTTTATCACAATTAGAGGGTCTTTTAAAGGATTCATTACAGAAGCAAGATGTCATCATTTTTAGAGTAAGGGAGGCTCATTCCATACTTTTCCCTCTTGCATATCATGAGTTTTTCCCTGATAGCCATAGGTTATATAGTAACTGTTAGTTGCCTATTAAAGATTAGCAGTCACAGTTTATAAAGAGACATTCTGGTTTCTTATGGAATCTGCTAGTGTTCTACTTAAGACTCTTCACACATGAAAGCTTGTCTCCAGTTGAGTAGGAGGGCTCAGAGAACATGAATTTCTAGAAGGAAGAAAACTGTTCACAGAGCACACCTAGGGTATTTGTAGCTTTGAATTGGGACCTATCCTTTGTGTGGTACCGGTGGTGAAAACAACTTTAGACTTTCAGTGTGGTGAGGCAACCTCAGTCTTTACATATATTTCTTTCTTTTTCTTTTTTCTTTTTTGTAAGATTATTGCTTCAGCCAACTACATGCTTTCAGAGCTTTTCCAGCTGGATGAGCCTAAAAAGGAAGAAAGTTCTGACTCCCCTTTAAATGAGAATTCTGATGAAAGCTACAGTGAAGAGGAAGAGGAGATGCCTGATAGTGATGAAAACGGCTCCTACAGCACCAGCTCTGACCCAGCAGATGACAACAAGGCGGTGGCTATAATTAAATCTGTTGGAGAACTGTCAGTGCCAGAAAAATACAAGTCAATACATCAGATCAGAGTAAGCATGTTTTATTTATGTTTATGTTGTTAGCCTTGCAGAACATGGCATTGTAACTCACTTTGTGAGTTCTAGAACTTGATTTTAGAAACTGCACAATGATGTAAAATTACCTGGGGTAACTGATCAACGTTATGCAAGATCATGGTGACCAAATGTGATAACCAGGCAACCATATTTCACTATTTATGTAGGGGGATTTTCCTTTCCTGTGACCCATGTATAACATTGTCCTCTCTTCCCAGGGCATTTCTGTCTAGCATTTTAGTTGCTGTTAATTACAGCTTGTGGATGAGAATAGAACCAGACTTGAGAAGGGGATGGCACTTTGGTCCCCATGTAGAGAAAATTGGTGAATTATCCATGTGTTACAGAAGACAGTGCTTGTTTATATGGTCTTTGTCTGCCATGGTTGGGGCCAGGTGGACCTTAACAACTCATCCTCTTTAGGTCTGTCTTTGGCATGATTAACACTGACTGTCTTACCAGCCATCTGTTTGCAACAGTGGCCTTTTGTATACACTACCTCCCTATGTTTAAATACAGGTCAGCCCATAAGACTGACGCTCCCTGAACTGAAATACACTCACATTTATAATCTTTTAATTTAAGCTCAGAGTTTAGCTTTGAGATGGGAACTGTATATCCAAGTAAAATTTTGAAAGCATAGCGTTTCTTTTACCTGACCTAAGTCATTGCCTGATTTTTCTGACCTGCTTTCTTCACCCCCCACCCCTCTTTTCTTTTCTATAAAGAAAAGCATCAGAGTCACCCGAGGTCCTGTGCTGTTGCTCCTTCTTAGAACATGTTTTTTCTGGTGTATTTTTCATGGCTGCCTTTTTCTAGGCTTATGTCTTGACTAAATAGTGTCTCCTCCTTCAGGAGACCTTCACTGACTGCTCTGGCCAAATCATGCTGATTTATCTCTCTCATAGCCTGTCCGTATCTGATAGCCTTGTGCTGTCTGTTTCCTCTCTTCACTAGAGTGTAAGCTTCCGTCTAGGACATGTAATATGTTGCTTACAAATAAGTCGTTACCTGTCTGTCTAAATCTTAGTTCACATTCAGCTCGAGCCCCACATCTTTATAATTAAATCAGTGGTTACTGCACTTCTGTGTACTGGGGAAACTGCACTGTCAGAGCCCTGGACTCCCAGGACAGTTGGATGATTTAAGGATGGTATGTGGTGATAGCATCCACTGATTTAACAGAGAACACTCTTTCCCAATGTCTGAGGCACACAGAGTAGAGTCATCTTCATGGGAACGTGTTTTAGCTTTGCCTGGCCTATGATGAATGACCTGGTAGTTAGTGTGTGGGCTTCTGGGTTCCCTAATTCTCCATTTACTCATTCTGTCCTCTGACAAATCCCTCAGTCTTCTCGATGGGTTTTCCTGTGAAAGCTGGTGATTGCAGCCTCCCAGGAGTCAACCAGATGAAATGCTCTTGCATTTAATGTCACTTAGTTGGAGGCTGTTAACTGGTTCTGTTCCTTAATTAAGCAAATCAATGAAAGGAAGGGCTTGGCTGATGGGAAGTGGTACTCGTTAACCTACCAGATGATGGCATTGCTAACAGTGTGCTGCTATCAGCACTGATAGGAGTAAGCTGACCTGCTTTGGTGTGCGTTTATCTAAAGCATTACTACTCTTGCACTTTCTTTCTTATCAAATAGAATTCTTTTTAGAATTTTAAGTGTTGGGCAGCCCAGATGCTGGAAGGGCTTTTGTTAAGCAAGATTTGAAGCAGTACTGATAATATTCATATCAGATACCTAGCTCACTAACCTGAATACAAAGCCTATTTCTAAATTACTGCTTTGCAGAGTTTTAATAGTTTTTGGGAAATGAGAGTTAGCTTGTTTGCTGTAATGGTAGCATGCTGGTAACTTGTCACTGTTTGTCTCTGAAGCCCAGTTGTGCATTTCCTGTTTGCCACGACACGGAAGAGCGCTGTCGACTCGTACTTAGCTATGTGCTGGAGGTAAGTCTAGGTTTGCTCCTCATTGATCAGCAGTATGTGCTTATTTGCAAGTAGCACATGTTGGTGTTTAAATGTTCTGAATGATGCCCTGCTCTGGTTTTATTTTCTTAACCTAAAGTGAAAATTAAATTAGTTTTTCCCAGCTCTTTCGGGTCCCTGAAAGTCTAAGTCTCTGAGATAGAAATTCTGCTGTGTATTTAGGTTTTGTTTGACTACTGGTAAGTGGAACATAACAAGTGGTTTTCTTTTTAAGAAGGGAGTAAAGGTGTGTATTTGTGTGTTTTAATTTTTTGAAGGGTTTGAAATCTGTGGATAGCAGCATCAAAAAAGAAAGTGACCTTCCAGCAGCTGACCCCAGCACTCCTATTCCCTTAAAATATGAAGATGAATCCACAAGGGGTAGTCCCGAGGGGCTGGAGAAGCAGATGGCCTTGTTTCTGGACAAAAGTAAGTTGAGTGATACGCAGATAATATCTTCAGAAAACTGTCCTGTGGCCAGGAATGTGTCAAGGTACTTACTGGAAGGAATTGAGAAAAAGGAAGCCATGTAAGGGGAAAGTCAGAGTAGCCTATCCTTGAAGGATAATTTTGAGATTCTGTAGACTTTTCTAATTTCCTAAGGAACCTGCCTCTTCCTGTTGTCAGCCTTGGGAAGCCTTCTGCCTACAGAGTTTTAGGGAATTGCTGCCTTGGTAATGTATGGAGTATTATAAGAGAAAAGAATTAAAAACAAGAACATTCACTTAAGACTTTGGCTCTGAAGGACACCTTATTTACTCAGCTGAGCTGCTTTTTCTTTCTGGAAATGCAGACATTGGCAGCAGCTTCCTTAGAGCCTTTTAGGAGATGTAAATGACTAATAATGTATTAACCAAGCATGATGCCTCATGCCCCCAGGAGAAGCAGAAGCAGGCGATCTCTGAGTTCAAGACCAGCCTGGTCTACAAAGCGAGTTCCAGGACAGCCAGGGCAACACAGAGAAACCTTGTCTCAAAAAACCAAAATTATAAAAAAGATGATGTGCTTAGAGCCGTACATGATGAGCACCTACAAGAGATGGCTGCTATTGTGCCATTGTTGAATGAGCTAGAAATAGCTTTAAAAATGTCTTGAAGGTCCCTTTGAGGTTACCCCTCACAAGGACCATTATAGACTTGGAAATAAAAATCTTGTTTCTTAATGTAAGTTATATTTCCCTTTCTACTTATACTGTGTTAATTAGTTCCAGTTTGGGTTATTTGTTGTTTAGTTTCTTGAGATTTTATTCATTTTTGTTTTACATGTATGGGTGTCACATGCATGTAGTGCCCACAGAGGACAGAACAGGGCACTAGATCCTCTGTAACTAGAGTTACAGATGTTGTGAGCCACCATGTGGTTTCTGGGAACAGAACCCAGGTCTTTTGGAAGAGCAGCTAGTGCTCTTGACTGTAACAGCTGAGCCATCTTCTCTCCATCACTCAGTTCCATTTCGGGCTTTTGGTTTTGTTTTGTTTTTCAAGACAGGATTTCTCCGCCTTTCCTGGAACTCACTCTGTAGCCCAGGCTGGCCTTGAACTCACAGAGATCTACCTGCCTCAGTGCTGGGATTAAAGGCATATGCCACAACCGCCTGGTTGTTTTTGTTTTTATAATGACTTGAAAGTGTGTTTATTTGAAGTAATACACATGTAGAAATGACAGGGGTAGAGGGGACAGATTCTTTCTCTAGTACTTATGTAGTGCTTCTTGTGTGCCAGGCTCATCCTACATGTACAGAAAACTGCACCAGGACTTCACTGTTGCTGTCTAAAATGCCTTTTCTTGTCCCTCTCCCCAATAGAAAAACCCTGCTCCAATTCAGATTTGATGGCCCCACTGTAGTCCTGTCCCTGGGGAGGCTAAGTTCAAGGGCAGCTTGGGGTACAGAGTGAGACTCTGAAGAAAGGGGAAAGAAGAAAAGGGTATTAGTCTTGCTCTCCAGTCTGCTGTCCCTTGTCACCAGTGTGTCTTGTGAGCATGTGCTAAACCCGGGCTTGGATCTTCTCCTTTGTTAAACAGCTCTGGACACACACACAGCTGTGAGCAAGACCTTCATTGTTGTCTGGTCTCCTCACAGTACCTCACATGCAGAGAGTACTTATGGTAGCAGAGGAACAGATACAGGCACAACCCAGGCCATCATAGGTCAAAGCAACAAAATACCTTGAAAAAGTATGTGTGGTGTTAATAAAAAATGATCTCACAAACGAGAGAGAGAAGTTAAGCCACAGGCTGGCGCTGTTGTTTGTTCCACAGTATTTTGATCTTATCAGAATGGTTAGACTTCGAGTATTCTGGTGCAGTGATGTTAGTAAGGTAGTCCTTTAACTTTGTCACTATTTCTGTGTGTGCTGCCATGGTTGGTGTGAAAATGATCATGTGTAGAATGTATAAATGATCGTGTATATAAAATATGATAAATGTTTGATAAACATGATCATGTATAGAAGGTAGTAAGAATGGATTTCTGTGGGGTTTGTTTTGTGTTACGGTTTTGTTAGAGTTGGGGTCACCATTCTATATCCTAAGCTGGCCTCAAACTTAGGCTCTTGAGTGCCAGAGTTAGATATGAGTCACTATATCTAGCAACTTCGGTGTTCTTGATAGAGGAAATGGTAAGGTGCAGTCGGGAATAGAGAAGAGCAAGCATCTTTACAGGCAACAGGTAGGAAATGGCTTTGGTTGATGGGTGTTGGCTGGGAAGAATGCTGGAAAACAGCTTAGCATGTGGGCTCTGATGCATAGAGAAGCTGTCTGGTGTCTGAGAACAGGCTCTGGCTGAGGTTAAGAGTGCTTTACAATGTATACTGTTTGGTAGATTGATGCAGAAATTGGAGACACAGGTGTCACTTGGGGGTTGAAAGTGGAAGTGACCCACACAAGAGTGCCATGGAACTGCTGCTTTCTTCTACTTTCATAAGTAGGGAAGCTGAGGGTTTCAACTGGCAGGTTAGTTTTTCCATTGAGGCCTAGATTCAGACAGAATGTCATGTTTCTCCTGTTGCAGTGGGCTCCCTTCAGAAGGGCAATTGTTCCGGACAGTCTGGAATGACCCCTGGTTCTTGGCAACATAAAATGAAACTTCAGCTGATTCTCAAGTCGTCGAAGGCTTACTACATTTTGTCTGATGCTGCCATGAGTCTTCAGAAGTACGGAAGAGCATTGCGATACATTAAGCTAGCTCTACAGAGCCATGGTAAGCCACCATAACTGAGTATGTCCAAAGGCCTTGTTGGAGGGAGGGAGACATCTGAATAATAGTGATCCTTCACTCCTGTTTTTTAAATACTTAATTTTAGAGAAGTACCTCCTAGCATGTCATAGTTTATTTTTTGCACAGTGTTGTAACATCTCCTTGGTGTGAAGTGTGCAAAGCCCTGTGTCACCTGATGTGGACAGTGGCGGTCAGGGACAGAGCTTTAGCTAGTGACAGCCTCTTCATGTTTGCCATGAGTATCAATTCTAACGTCCTTGTGGGCTCTCCCTCTCACCGTTGTTCACACAGATACTTACTGCTGCCTCTGCACCAACATGCTGTCTGAAGTGCTGCTGTTTCTCTCTCAATATCTGACACTCTGCGGTGACATCCAACTCATGCTGGCCCAGAACGCAAATAACAGAGCAGCACACCTTGAGGAGTTTAATTACCAAACAAAAGAGGACCAGGAGATCCTCCATAGTCTCCACAGAGAATCCAGCTGCCAGGGTATGCAGATACCTCCCTTGTTCACAATGGGATTATCTGTCCAGCTTATGTCCATTTATGCTCCAAAAGTGCTTTTTGGTTAACTTTTATATCATTTTCAAGTTTTCCTTTTTGAGTTTTAAGATTGAGCTTGGCTGGGCATGGTGGTATATGCCTTTAATCCATTTAATCCCAGCATGAGGAGATAGGCAGGTAGATTTTTGAGAGTTTGAGGCCAGCCTGGTTTACATAGTGAGTTCCAGGCCAGCCAGAAATACATAGTGAGACTGTGTCTCAAAAAAAAAACAAAAAAACAAACAAAAAAAAAAACAAAAATAAATTGAGAATGGTCCTGTGTGTTTGTATTAAATAATTTTCAAATATTTTACAGTTATTAAAGCTAACTAAGGTCTGAGTACAGTTGTGTTTCCTTTAAGTACTCTTGGTGAGGTTTTTATGGGTACAGATCTAGGCTACCGGTCAAGCCAGGGTTTTGGAGGGAAAGAAAAAACGGTTGGTGAAAGTGGGTTAAGTAAGTACCCTCTAGATGAGCCCAGGAGCTAAGAGAAAGTTAGCTCATGGCCATCATCATTCCAAAGGGAGATAGTGATTTAACCACAGGAGCAGCTCAGCCCAGAGCATCCATGTGTACACACTGCGGGGGGGTTGTAAGTGTCAGTCTTGGATAATTACAGCCAGCATAGAATACTAGAAGACAGAGATGTATCATTTCCTAGTAGTGTGGGAAAATCTGAGTGGTGGAAATATTTGGTATTTATAGACAAAAAAATACTTTTTTAGTCAAACATGAGTATTCTGGGAAAATACCATTTTATTAATAGATAATATTACTATGACATTTAAGTTTTTTGTTGTATTGATGGGATCTGTATTTACACTGTAGTACACTTTTCTTTTTGACTTAAAATGTCAGGTACAGTAGGTATTAAAGAGGAAGGACTCATAACATGACTTGTATTGATATCCTTTTTTCTTTTTCTTTTAAGGATTTGCATGGGCAACAGATCTGTCTACAGACTTAGAAAGTCAACTTTCAGTTAGTTGTAAATGTTACGAGGCTGCTAATGAAATCTTGCAGTTTAGTGACTTAAAAAGTCAGAATCCTGAACACTATGTACAAGTGTTGAAGAGAATGGGAAACATTAGAAATGAAATCGGTGTGTTTTACATGAATCAGGCTGCTGCACTGCAGGCTGAGCGAGTAGGTGAGTGTCTATGTCCTTTTCGATCCACCTTGATCACTAATTGAGAAAATGCCTGATTGCTGCATCTCATGTAGGCATTTCCTCAACTGAGGCCCCTTCCTTTCTGATGACTCTAGCTTGTGTCAAATTGATACACAGAACCAGCCAGTACAGAGACCCTGAGTGCTTAAGAGACATCTGGGATCTGTCAGTGGGAGTCAGAATCCAGGAGAATTAGATAAAATGGACTATAGCCTCTTCAAAACTCCATGGAACCATGATGTGTATTTGATGCTAATACAGTGCTTTGCTTGGGTGTCTTAGTTGGTTTTAATCTCAGCAAGTATTGAGAATAGCTGTGATTAAATGTGTTATTCTGTTGGGACTGCCAAGTGGTCTGAGGTGGTGACTGAAGACAGGAAGTCCAAGATCAAGGTTCTTTTCTTGGCTTTCAAAGAGCCACATTCTGTCTCTTCTCACAAGGCCCTTTTCTGTGTGCACCTTTATGTCTCTTTCCCTTCTTACAGGGATCAGAGTCTATTAGATCAGGACCTCACTCTTAATGACTTCATTTAACCTTAATCACCTCTTGAAAGACCTGATTCTAAGTATAGTCACATTGTAAGCTAGTGGGAGTTAGTTCTTCACCTGAATGACTCAGGAAGATGTGTTTCCTCATGTGACAGGCATCAGAGAGAGTGCTGCAGTTGGCCCAATTGGTCACACTGATGTCTGCTTATGCAATTGTTTTCTTTTTTTCTTTGTGAAGTGAGCAAATCTGTGTCTGCTGCAGAGCAACAATTGTGGAAAAAAAGCTTTTCTTGTTTTGAAAAGGGGATTCACAACTTTGAGTCCATTGACGATGCTACAAATGCTGCCCTTCTGCTGTGCAACACAGGAAGACTCATGCGGGTCTGTGCACAGGCGCACTGTGGTGCGGAGGATGAGTTCAAACGGGAGTTCTCTCCAGAAGAGGGCTTGTATTACAGCAAGGTAAGGCGTTGCCTTTGCGTTGGGCCTCATCTACTCACTGTCATCCTTCCCAACTTGGTTTTGCTTCACTAAATAAAGCTAAATATGAGTACTACATTGTGATGGCAAAAGAATGGGCAGCTCATAGGCACAGTAAGATGTTAGTGCTGAGGATGGTATATGGAATTATTGGGTAAGATGCTTCAGGAAATGGTGTGGATGCAGCTAGAGTAACTGTTAGTGTACTAAAGATTGGCATGGAGACAGTGAGACTGGGAAAGAGCGAGAAGATACAGGTGGAAGGCTGTGTGTCCTATCCAGTGTGGGAGATAGAAATGTACATCAGAGTCAAAGTGGAAGCAAGTCTCACAGAAATGATCAGACACACATCACAGGTCATAGGTGAACACACCCTTTAAGGTTAAGAAACTTGCATGTACTCACACACATAATTAAAAATCAGTCTAAGGAATGGCTCTGAGCTACTTGTAACCCCAGTACCTAGTTGACTGAGGCAGGAGGATTGTAGGCTCCCTAGCAGGGCGTGGGGTTGAGTTTATTTACCAAATTTTGCTACACTGTCTCCAATGTTGGAAAGAGTACAAGAAAGGAGCCTGTATGGCTCATGAGGTAAGGGTACTTGACACCAAGCCTGATAACCTGAGTGAACTCACATGGTCAAAGGAGAGAACCAACTCCCACAGGTTATCGTTGAGTTTAATACATACATGTGTACACATAGTAAGTAAATACAAACAAATGCTACAAAAAAACACGAACACTTAAATTATTAGTTGTTTTGAAACTTTAAGCACTCATGGAAAATGTTCCTAGCATAGAACATTTTAAAATGGAAGTAACTTTAAAAAAACAAAAAAAAAAAAAACCTGTTAACAAATACTTACCTAAAATGTAGCAAGTACTACTGGGTGATGGGGCTTAGTGACTCTTGTGAGAATACTGTGGCCAGGTATTTGAAGATGAGGTTGAGATACTAATAATTTTTTGTAGTTTACTAGTTATACAAAGTAGTTTTACTTCAGAGTGGAAAAAAAAAAAATAACAAAGTACAACCTCCTGCATCAGCCTGAGTCAGAAAGCAGTGCCAAGGACAGTCCCTGTAGTGGCGTTCTGTCTGCTTCAGAGACAGCTCTTTGCTAAAACACTTGATTGATTCTTTTCTCCCTTCTTGGTGATACCATCCTTTTGTTACTTCTCCCAGATTAAATTGATGTCCAAATGGGCTGAAGCGTGTTTCATTTCATTGTGTTCTTTGCACATGTTTAACAGAGTCCTGAATTCACTTTCCCTCTTCACAGGCTGTCGATTATTATTTGAAAGCTCTGAGGTCATTGGGTACGAGAGACATGCATCCAGTTGTTTGGGATTCTGTGAACTGGGAATTGTCCACTACATACTTTACCATGGCAACTTTACAGCAAGATTATGCTCCGTTGTCCAGAAAAGCTCAGGAGCAGGTGATAAGATTTCCTGGATTTTAAACTGATGTCAGCATTACTTACTCCTTCATTTAATATTGCACAACAGTCTTCTTTAGCAAGCAGTATTTATTTGTTGGTTTTTGAGATAGGGTTTCTCTGTATAATAGCTCACTTTGTAGACTAGGCTGGCCTGGAACTCACAGAGATCCACCTGCCTCTGTTTCCCAAGTGCTGGGATTAAAGGCGTGCACTACCACCGCTGGCAGCAAGCAGTATTTAATGTGAAAGTTCTTACAAGATTATAAGCTTATCTCTTCCCCTCCCCCTCCCCATTGAAATATATGAACAGATTGAGAAAGAAGTAAGCGAAGCTATGATGAAGTCCCTGAAACACTGCGATGTTGACTCTGCGACTGCTCGGCAGCCTCTCTGTCAGTACCGAGCTGCGACCATCCATCACAGGCTGGCTTCTATGTACCACAGCTGTCTGAGAAACCAGGTGTGGTCATCCCAGATTAAATTCCATGCTTCATCTATTTAAAAGTACCCCCTTCCCTCTGCATGCTTTCGTGTATATTTTAAATGCCGCCTCTTCCTGTCAGCTAACGTAGTGCTTTCCCCTTTGCGTCTGAACCACGTACTTTACTATCATTGATTGGGTCTTAATATGAAATCATGTTTTCCTGAGGATGTCACTTAATATTTGTTTAAGCGTAGTTAGGCTATGTATAGTAATAGTTCTGTGTACATTTTAAAATACTGTTCTCAGGGCTGGAAAGAGAGAGTCAGCAGTTAAGAGTGCTTGCTGCCCTTTCAGAGAACCTGAGTTTGATTATTAGCACCCACATCGACAGCTTATAACCGCTTGTAACTCCAGATCCAGGAGGACCCAGTGATTCTGGCCTCTGCAGACACCTGAACTCACTCGTGTGCATATACTCCTTTTCCACACACACGTAATTAAAAATTGAAAATAAATCTTCAAACACAGTTCTCCCACCTTTGTGCAATGGAGTGTGCATATGAAAGCACCTGGAAAGCATCAGGAGCATGGACACAGTTTAAAAACCAAGAAAGAAGCCCCGCTGGCCTGGGCTGGGGGTCAGGGAATAGAAAAGTGCTCTGAGCCCTCTTGTTCTTTTTGCTGTGTTATGAGCTTGATGGAAGGAGTTGTACTGCCTTTCTCCCATGGATGACTGCTTGTCACTGAACATTTTGTCTCTGAGACTCAGCCACACTGATGTATGGAGCCCCTTGTTTCTTTGGCTGAGTTTTATTCATTTTTTTCCTGAGTTTTTTGAGAAGAATTCACTATGCCATTCAGGCTGGCCTAGAACTCACTGTGTAGCTGGCTTACTGAGAACTTAGAGTTCTCCTTTTAGTCTCCGGCCTCATTTTTTTATTTCCATAGCAGATACTAAATGGTTATTCTAATTTAATAAACAAAATTTATAAAATGTAAGAAATAAAAAAAAGAAAGCATTTAGTAATGTAGGCAGAAGGCTTGAGTAATAATGCTGAAGCTCAGCATTTCGATCTTTATTTTATTTTTGTTTGTAGGTTGGTGATGAGCACCTTAGGAAGCAGCACCGAGTACTGGCAGATCTCCACTACAGCAAAGCTGCAAAGCTCTTCCAGCTTCTCAAAGATGCTCCCTGTGAACTACTTAGAGTGCAGTTAGAAAGGGTGGCATTTGCAGAATTTCAGATGACCAGTAAGTCTAACTTCTCAGATGTGTGTGGGGGGGGTGGCTGTTTTCTGGATTGTCTTAGAGGGAGGCCAAGCTGTTTGTGGCTCATGGATATAAGCAGGACTATTCTCCTATCAATTTGCCCATAGTTAGAGCCTTAGTAGCCACTGAGAGAAGTCCCTATACTTTTTGAAATGGTTTTTAAAACTTAGAGAAGTGAATAGAGACTTTTAAGATTGAAACAGTATGAAAATCTTGGGTGGAAGCAGCAGCATGAGAACCATAGTCCTCACTTGCTACTTTTAAACATTGAACTGATACTTAGCAACTGTGATTGTGTAGGGAATGGATGCTGCTGTATAGAAAATAGTGAAAAGTGAGGGCTTCACTGTGTCATCTTCACAGCAGAGATTAAATGATAGGTGAACATTCTGACCACTTAATGCTTCCAGGGTTCTCTCCCTGGAGTTCTTGACTTGGGCTCTCCTTGCCTGTAGTGGTAGCTTTTGAGAAATACCTCTTATATGGTAGGGAAACTTGTTTGAGTACAACAACTCATTTTATCTTGTTTTGATTTTTTTTTTTAATGCTATAAATATAAACTTTTAAGTTTTGGATTTTGGAGCGTTCCAGATGTCTGATTTTGGAATTAAGGAAGCTCGGCCTATAAAATCTATACACATACTCTAAAATAGGGAGACAAGATCTGAACTGTTCTGCACCAAAACAGTCTGGTTAGGGATGTCAATGTGTACTTTAAATATGTGTGACTATGTTTGTGTGAGATAGAGCCCTTGAAGGGGACATATGAAACTGCAGGTTTATTGCCTGTACATAGGATTCTTGGAGGATAGGAGGACCATTTCCCTGTGGGCCTTTTAAGAAATGGATTTATTACCGTTTCTAAAAATATTATATTCTACTTTTATTTTTTGCCAGTGTGTATGCATGACAGATATATGGGATGGGCTCTGGGACTGATCGGTCCACTCTGGGGTAGCATCTGGGTAACCTTTCACTTGCATCTTGCAATATTCTGACATGTTTGAATTCTTCAGGATTCTTATGTATTTTTATAAAAGACTAGATACTGGAGATGGAATCTAAGATGATTGGTGTAGTTAATTGCCTTTAGAAAACATTTTAGGGTAAGTGAGAGAGCTCAGCAGGTAACTTGCTACCAAGCCTGATGACCTGAGTTCCATCCCTGGGACCCACAAGTTGTCATCTGACCTGCAAACGTGTTATAATATGTGTGTCCTGTCACGCAATAAATAAATGCAATAAAAAGTTTTAAACCATTCTAGTACTGTGAATATCTTAGAAAAATAGTGGAGGTACATGGCGGGACCAGGAGGGTGGTTAGCCTGATTTGTGGGTATTTGTAAGGCACATTAGTAAGTGCTATCATTAAAGACACTTCATCTTAGTTTACCCTAGTGTATGGGGCTCTTATACCTTCCTTATGTCCCTGTTGTCTGCTTCCTGCCCCAAAGGTGCCACATCTACACTGACATCTTATTTGTCTATTGACTTCCAGGGTAGCAGGCCATTTTTAACAGTTTTAGATTATACTGTAATAGAAGGCGGCCATTAGCAGGTGGGGAATTCCCATGTCCATTTTCACTTCTGATGCTAGCTGCACACTTGAGAGCTCTGACACATCTGTAGGCTTTGGCAGTTTGCAAAAGGGCCCAAAGAACTCACTGAAAAGCTATCAAATCAACCAAGGAAGAGTTCAGGAATACCCCAGAAGTAAAGCTCTGCATTGTCCTTCCAGTGCAGTTACAGGTAGTGCTGACCCCTACCTCATCCCAGCAATGATGTATAATTGTGCCCAGTAACCACCACCCAGGAAGCTCTGCCACACTGTGGAGTCCACAGTACATATTGGGATTTGGGTGCGTGGTTGAAATACACCTTCAGCCTCTGGAAGATAAGCTGTCATCCTGCGGCCCAGAAACTCCATAGAAACCATATTATTAGACTGCCCAATATGGCCAAGCCCTCAGGTAGATAGAAACACCTTTGTCATATACATACTTCTGAGGACTTCTAGATGGCCTTGGAAGCCACAGAGAATGGCCAGTCATTTCTGTGGAGGTTAACCCTTTACTCACAGCACTGTACTACACACACACTGAATGTGAACAGAGAACAGGAGTAGAGAGAGGTGCCTTGCAGTAGTTGAGAGATGTAGAAGAGTGTAATACTCACCTGATCTACCTTTGAAAAGAAAATGTAGCACTGTACGGTAGCACAGCCAATATTAAATTGACTCAACCAACTTCACACAGCTAAATGGTGGGATGACCTCTGAACCACAGGCACTTGTCTGTTGGTCCCCTATAACCTAATACTTTAAGATATTAGCCTCTATTCGAGAGAGATTGGTATGCTCACCATATAGAGCCAAACGCTGAGGCAAGGGAACATTACTACAACTACATTCAAAAGTTAAAGGTATTAATGCAGCATACTACTTTGGCTAGGCTTAGTATTTTTTTCAAAAGAATAATTAGCAAGTTGGCTTTTAGTTTGTTAGGATTGTCACAAGCTGTCTTTATAGTGCCTGAAAGTCAGTAACAGTAACACTGGATGGCTTCATAGGTTTGTAGCTTAGGAATGATCATTTGTGTTTATTTTAGGTCAGAATAGCAATGTTGGAAAGTTAAAAACATTATCTGGAGCGCTTGATATCATGGTGAGAACTGAGCATGCATTCCAGCTTATCCGGAAGGAGCTTGTGGAGGAATGTGACCAGGTAATTGGAGAAAATTTTTATGTTTTATGTTAAATGTATGTAATAGGTATATGGCACATACTTAGGAGTGTGTGTGTGTGTGTGTGTGTGTGTGTGTGTGTACTGCATAAAAGTACTAATTGGTTAATAGTCTTAGTCTATTTGTGTGCTATAATAAAATACCAGAGCCTGGGTAAGTTGTTACAAAGGAGTCTGTTGACCCATGGCAGTGATCCACGTTAGTGGATCCAAGTAGCATGGCACCATTGTCCTGTTAAAGGTTCTCAAACTATGTTGAGCATGGTGAAATGGAAAGGGAACAGGCCACATGCAGAATGGGCCAGGATCTGAAGTCACCTCTTTTTAACAACTTACACTTGGGAGAACTAGGCCAGTGTTGATGCAGAAACAGCTCTCACCACCAAGAGAGAATGAGATAGTTTATTCTGCAGCCACATGGCCAAACATGGCCTGGGAAAGCAGATGGATGTCACCCAGATCCTACCATCTAGTGTGGTCAGTCTCTTGAAATTATATAGTAGAACCAAGAAAGTCCTATTTTATGAATACATTGGTGGGACTATCATACAGGTGAGTTACAAGAAAGTGGAGACATCTCTGCTATAGATAGGTTTCAGATGCTATCTGATGGCATCCTTAGCCTTTAGGGTGGCAGAAGCTAGGGGTCTATTGGTACATTCCAAAAGCATTGGCCTCGTTGTCACAGGATGGATGTTAGGCCAGACACAGAGGTGGGCAGTGAATGGCTTTTAAGGGCACTAAGAACCCAAGATGGTTTGATCTGCAGCCTTCCAGATCTTCACAGTTGTGGAAGTTCTAATCAGTCATCCAGCCTTGTAGGATATTTAACACACACACAGCTCCTTCATCCACTTACTTACCCCCTGGGAACTTTAGTTTACACCAGTTATCTAATGTAAACTCCAGAGGCAGCATTGCATGGGGAGGGCCCAGTGGTCCAGTTACTTTCTCCTGTGCCCATGTCTTAAGTTCATTAGCTCACGGCCACACACTGCACAGGAGCCTCAAAGCACAGCCTTGGGCAGTTCAGCCAAAGCACAGTAGTTACATTTGCATGATAGTATTACTGACCTACTTTAATGAGTGTATTTTTTTTTTTTTTGAAAGTTTTTTAAGAATGATTGTTAATGAGCCATAGTTACCAAGGGACCTGTTAGCAAGTTACAAAGCCTCTTAAAGTCGTATTTCTGGTTTGGAGGTGTCTTTGCCTTTGCTTTCCAAGGGCAGGGAAGCCTGTGCTCTCAGTCCTAGTGAACTGCCCAGGAGCATTTGCTCCCCAAGCTCCACAGCATGTCCAGCATTTCTGCAGAGTGTGCCCCTGTGTTCCTCCCACCCCTAACTTTTCCAACCCTGGTGAATCCTGGTTAGGTGGTATCCGTTTCCATGGTGCTTATGTAGCAACCAGTCAGTGTTGAGAAGTCATGAAATTCCCATCAGGATTCATTTATTTTGTTAGTACTTTTTAGGTGTGGGGACTTTACTGTGTCTTTGTTAGAGTGTTCTTGGGTCTGCTTCCTGTTTGTGATTACATAGTCTGCTGGATTGCAGGGGCAGCTTTGCCATCATTGTGTATGAAATGTGGGAGAAGGGCAGCTTAGGTGAAGTAACGTTGTGCTGTCTTTAGCCTAAGAATGATGAAGCTACATCGGCTGCTGATTCTTCACCTAATCTTAATCGAGAAGAAGTGATCAAACTCCTTAGTATATTTGAGTCTCGTCTGTCATTCCTTCTCCTTCAGTCCATCAAATTGCTGTCATCATCTAAAAGGAAAATGAGGTAAATTACATGCTTATTTATTGAACCTTCTTTGCTAAAGAACATGAGTTCTCTCGACTGATGTAAAGAACAGGTAGGTTGCGTTTTTTATGTTGTGTGTGGAAAATGCAAAATTTTAAGTACTATTCCTTGTTAGGTATATTCATATGCATATGCATAGGATAAATACAATATTGGAGAGACAAGTAGCCCTGGAATGAAGACCCTAAATTGTTTGTAGTAACACTTACAAGCATGTCTTTGATATGAATTCAGGGCTGTGATGTGGATCCTGAGGGCCAGTTGCTAGAGTCTCTGAGGCTGGGATGTTAGGGAGAGAGAAGAATGAGGAGTGCACAGCCAGAGATCCCAGGTTCCTCTGCTGATGTGTAAAGTGTGCTCTTTCACCGGAGCTGTTCTTTTGGCATCAGTAACTTGAAATTGAGTACCAAGTACTTCGTCAGGAGCGTGATAAAAAACACAAGTGTAGTCTAGCCCATATTACAAAACATGGAAAATAGATAAAAGTAAAAGAAAATGCACCCACATACATCATTGTTACTAGTTAAGTCTGTCTTATCATTGTATCCTGGGATACAGGTAATTTTTGTCTTATATTTTAAGACTGTTATGTGTGATTGTTATGAGCTTTGACAGCATTCTAGAAGTTTCACAACTGTGACACAACACAGCCCATCACTCCATAAATGCTTCTTGCTGACATTAAGCAAGCTGATCTTGTTCAGTGCCTGAGTTTTCTCTTAGTGCCTCTCTCGTTCACAGTGGTCATTTCAAGCCCCCATAAGATCACTATCGTCTCTGCCCTTCTTCCTAGTCTCTGCTTCTTACTATGTGCTGTTATTTGTGCAGAAGTGTTGAAAACTGCTCATCTGTTAGGACGACAGAGTCTGGTTTGGTCTGTCTCAGAGGTTTCACCTGACAGGTGTTCAGTTGAGTCATTTTTATAACTTTTTTCATTTTTTTTTTTTTTAAGATTTATTTATTTATTATGTATACAGTGTTCTGTCTGCATATACACCTGCAGGCCAGAAGAGGGCACCAGATTTCACTATGGATGGTTGTGAGCCACCATGTGGTTGCTGGGAACTGAACTCAGGACCTCAGGAAGAACAGCCAGTGCTCTTAACCGCTGAGCCATCTCTCCAGCCCAACTTTTTTCATTTTTATAAGCTACAGTTGAGAATTTCTTCTTGCCATGGCAACCTTCTGTATACCACAGGATACAAGTTCTAACAATAGTAGATGCCCATAGCTAAAATTCACCTCTGAGGTTTTAGTTAGCTGTCTTCAACTCTAGTTCAAAATATTAAATGGAAAATTTCAGAAGTAAACAGCTCATAAATGTTGTGCACCATTCTGCATAGTCTGATGAAGTACATGCTGTCTTAGGATGTAAATTATTCCTTTGACCACCATATCTACACCATACACACTATTAGTTTACCTGTTAGTCATTTAGTAGCCTGCTTGATGATCATCGTGGCCTGTATTCATGTAACATCTGTCTGTCTCCATAATGGCCCCAAATTATGAGAGGGTGATGATGCTGACAATTTGAATATGATGCCAGCTTTAAGAGAAATGAGCCGGGCGGTGGTGGCGCACGCCTTTAATCCCAGCACTCGGGAGGCAGAGGCAGGCGGATCTTTGTGAGTTCGAGGCCAGCCTGGTCTCCAAAGCGAGTTCCAGGAAAGGCGCAAAGCTACACAGAGAAACCCTGTCTCGAAAAAACCAAAAAAAAAAAAAAAAGAGAGAGAGAGAAATGAGCCAAAAGTTCTCAGTAAAGAAAGAAAACAGCTGGGCGGTGGTGATACACCTCTTTAATCCTAGCACTCAGGAACAGAGAAACCTTTTTTGGTTTTGAAAAACCAAAAAAAGGAAAGAAAACAGGTAAGTGCTGGGAGTTACTAATATCTATGGTAATATTGCTAATCCTTGATTATGTTTACTATAAGCTTGGTTTATCATTTTGGGGGGGGATATACTATATATGGG